>NW_005842828.1:0-64687 GCF_000455745.1 Alligator sinensis | reverse complement strand
CTAAGATGTGGGGCGAGGTGGACACACTTGAAGGGAGAGAGAGGCTGCAACTAGATTTAGACAGACTACAAAAGTGGGCAGATGAGAATAGGATGGGGTTCAACATAGACAAATGCAGGGTGCTGCACCTTGGGAGAAGAAATCCACAGCATACATACAGGCTGGGGAGTTCCCTTCTTGAGAGCACAGAGGTGGAAAGGGATCTTGGAGTCATTATTGACTCCAAGATGAACATGAGCCACCAATACCAGACTGCAGCCATCAAGGCCAGCCACACCTTGTCGTGCATCCAAAGGTGCATCTCAAGCCAGTCTGGAGAGGTGATACTCCCCCTCTATGCAACTTTGGTCAGGCTGCAGTTGGAGTACTGTATCCAGTACTAGGCACCACACTTCAAAAGGGATGTGGCCAGCCTGGAGAGGGTTCAGAGAAGGGCCACCCACTTGGTGAGAGGGCAGCAGGACAGGCCCTACGAGGAGAGACTGAGGGACCTGAACCTGTTCAGCCTTAGCAAGAGGAGGCCAGGGGGGGATCCGGTGGCTGCCTACAAACTCATCAGGGGAGATCAACAGCAAATGGGTAGAGCCCTTTTCTCCCCAGCACCACCTGGGGTGACAAGGAACAATGGTAATAAGCTGATGGAGAATAGAACAGAAGACAATATTTTACAGTTAGGGCGGCCAAAATCTGGAACCAACTTCCCAGGGAAGTGGTCCTCGCCCCTACCTTGGGTAAATTCAACAGGAGGTTGGATGATCACCTGTCTGGGGTCTTGTGAACCCAGCATTCATTCCTGCCTGTGGCAGGGGGGGGGGGGGGGGGGGCGGTGTAGCTGCCCTGACCCTAGCTACTATGAAGCTATGAAACACGGCTCGTGTTTTCATGGTGGGGGCCCCAGAAAAAGTCATGCCCACAGCCCCAAAAGAATACACAAGGGAAACAAGTTGTCTCAGGCCTAGTAAATGATGGCTGGTTTGGGACAGCCACAAACTCCCATCAACCTCCCCATGACAGAAACCTGCAACAAACCTGACCCTTGGAATCTTCAACTGCAACTGTAGGTCCTGGGTTCAATCTGCCGACTTGAGGTCCTACCTGCCATACGAGGTTCTGTGGCACTGGTCAGTTTCATTGATGAGGCCAGGATCCGTGCCCCACCAAATTCCATTATAGCAGCAGGCCAAGCCAGAGGCCATCAAGACCTGAGAAGCAGATCTGGCAAACACAGACTACATTTTATTCAGAGTTGCCAGATAGATTTTTAATAATCAGATTGACAGGTACCAAATCTGGCTTTAAATTTTGGTCTATTGCCCTTTGTACATGTACTTGCAATATTATTTGACAATCTCAGGCTTTTTCCAGCTTAATATTCAATTTACAAATCATACATTTGTAGCTAATATATATATATATATATATATATATATATATATATATACACACACACTTTATTGATAAGGGAGGGCAAATACTTGTTTGTTAGTCTCACTATGGCGATGACAATACATGGGTTTGCTTAGTTTTAGCTAATGTTGGCTTTTCATAAAAATATGAACCTTTTTATGTCAGTGTACTAAAGCAAAAGCTGTCTTCTCTGTTTAAATCTATTGGTACACAACACTTGATCATGATTTGTAAACTACAAGTCTCCAGTAGAGGTGCACAAAATGGGCCCTATTCAATTTAGATTCAGATTCAGCTATAACTAGGGGACAGTGATTTGATTAATTGATTTGGAGCACTGTCCCTGATTTGATTTGGCCAAATCGATTTGATGCTGATTTGGAGAATCAGCGATTTGAACATAGCCACAGTTTTAAATGTTTTTCTACATACTTCGAGGTACCAGGTGCAGTTCTTGAATGCTGTGATGCTGGGGCAGATGGAGTGTCCCACAGGAGTGCAGGGCTGGTGGAGGGAGGGCCAAATGCTCAGCAGTGAACCTGGAAGTGGACTGGAAATAATTCCGGTCCACTTCTGAGTCTGTCAGGGAGTGCTCTGGGGGGCCCCCTTGCTGTCCCCCCAGCTCACTGATCAGCTCTTGGGGGACACCAGGTGCCCCTAGACACAGGAGGCACCAGTCACGAAGCTGGAAGGAACAGGGGGGCCGCCAGCGCTCTCTCCAGCGGACCTGGATGTGGACCAGATGTGCTTCTGTTCCATTTCTGGGTCTGCTGCCAAGCATGTTGGGAGCCCCCCTTGCTTCTGTGGGACCTTCCATGCACTCCAGCATTGCAGCATTCACAAGCCACCAGCTACTTGGAGATATATAGGAAAAACATTTAAAGCTGTGTCTAGGTCCAAATCACAAAATCTTTCCAGATCTCTCCAACCTTTTTGCTGAGACCCTAAATCAGGGTCGCAAACCCTGCCCCACCGCTGACTCACTCATGCCTGGCAGCGCCAGCAGAGCCCGAGCCGGGCCAGGATCACGGGGGACAGCAACGGTGTGAGCCGTGCAGACCATGTGCTGGGAGAGCCTCGCAAGTGGGAGGAGCAGAGCAAAGGGCAGACCCCTCGTGACCCTGATTTGGGTTGCACCCCACAGTTCGGAGCCACTGTTATAGCCATATTGCTGTGTATGCTAACTTTTCTCTCTCAGGAATGGTACTTCCCATGTATTGCATTTACACGTGTGTTTCTTTAGCTTCATCCCAGAAGCTTTGGTTCTTTTCAGAACTGTTTCTCTCATTCTGCTGCTCATATCTCCCTATTATTTTTTTCCAGATCAAAATTATTTGCTATTATTTTTCCTCATCATCTCTATGGACCTTAGGGACTTAGGTCCCTAAGCTTATAGCTTCAAAATTGTATTTTCTTGTATAACTCTATGGGGCTGTAGAAATGGCATCTTCCGACAGAAGGTATTGAACATGAGCAAACTTCTACTTGTTTTTTTTCCTAGGAACCCCTGCTAGAGCCCTCCTGATGCATATATCAGACAGAGAAGAAAATATTTGGCATCAGCCACTTCCTGAAACATTTCTCCACTTGTAGATAGTGAATAATGTTTTGTTCTGTTTTATTTTTCCCTTGCATATTATTTAAATTGGGGAGTCTATACATGTGAAATGTGTTGCACTATTTTAATTTCCCCCCCCACCCCGCCAATGACTACAACTTCCAAAGCAGTGAGTCTGTTCACCAGTTCTTTTAAGTTCTGCCTTAGGATGAGCTATCTTTCTTAGGAGCATTAATTTTTGATAGGGTATTTTCATCTCTATTCTACACTTTGTTGAAAGCTTCTGTATCTCCTGGAAGATGTTCTTAAATTCTTCCTCAGTTGTTTTGGTTTCCCTTTCTCCAAAGAGCACACCATTTCCATGAGACCAAGGGACTGACTCAATAATGGGTACTCCCTCCCCCATGCTGCTATCATGAATTGTCTCCTTTCCAGTTTTTTTTTTTCTAAGCTGTATATCTAGTTCACATATTCGTTTATCAGAGATAAACTCACCACAATAAGCTATCTACTATCTTCTATCTATGACTTTTCTCTTAGAGTTATTAACAGTCTTCTTAGCAACACATTGGCTCAGGCACCAGTTTTTAGCTTAAAATTATTTAAATTTCCAAGTTGAAAGTCCACTTATCTTGTACGAAAGCATAGTACATTCCTCCTCTGAATAATTCATCTGAGCTAATAGTGCTGTTTTCATGTGTCTGTCCATGCTTTTTACATTCTCCTGGTGCTTGCAGACTCTGGGTCTGAAAGGCAATATGTTTACATTGGTGTTTATCAGCCTTTACACCAGTACTTGTGAGCAGTGTAAACTTCTTACACCTATTTGACATCAGGAGGTATTTAGCCATTACTCACTGATGTAGTTTTCTTTAATCTATATTCTTATCCAGCTCCAAATGACTTCACATAGTAATAAGAGCTTCATAATGTCTCAGCATATATTGTCATCTCTATTCTGTTCTTCGTTGAAAACTCCTATATGTCTGGGGGGATTGTCTTAAACTCTTTCTCAGTCATTTTTGTTTCTAGCCAAATTCTGTATCTGGGAAGCTCTGCCTTTAAAGAAACAGTTTCCAAAATGACAATTGCCAGGGTAACAACAGGCCTGATGGCAAGGCCTTCTGGGAAAATTAGTTGTTTAAAAGCAGACTTCTCTTCCTTTAGTGATAGAATAGATCAGTACAAGTCCTATCATTCCTTCTAAGAAAGCCTATCAAAACATTACATCAAAAGAAAAAGTGTTGAAGTAGTAGGTTGTGTGTAATTTTGTTGGCCAAGGGGTGAATAGAAAAAGAGTTCTGGATCTCTCTTGAATGGTTGTGGGGAATGAGGGAGTAAAACGGGGAGTGTAGGTGACTGATGCCAGAAATCTATCCAGAGAGGTAGAAATGGAGGAAATAGTCATGGAGGGAAGCCTCAGTGGGGATTGATCAGGTTGCCCCTGAACGGGCCTCAGGGTATGAGCTTGTCAATGGAGTGTCTAAGTTCCCTTAATGCTCCAAGGAACTGAAAGTTAAGTGGAATATTGTCCACTGACTTAGTGGAATGGCAAAAAAAATTTTTAAAAGGCAATTGGATGGCCTTTTGGTTTCCCAATGCACTTTTATCACTGGCTGTAATGAAACAACGACTTTACCTTTCCAATTATGTGCTGGGAATTTCTCTTACCTGCACTTTGGATGTAGGCTTCTGCTGGATTCTTATTGTTAGTACCTTGGTGACAGTTATTTCATCCTTAAAAGTCATACCATGGAGAGAAGCTCCCAACGTGAGAGGTTTTTATTTCAACGAAGCAACTGTTAAATGACAAAGGCGAAAAGCTTTGACAAGTCTCCTGCTAAGAAAGTGGGACTCTAAGATACTTTGCTCTGATAGCAGAGGGCCAGCAACCAAAACGGAATGGTATCAAAACACTCTATCATGTAACCCTTAATCATTCTTCATTTTCTGACCTGTAGACACTAGACCTTGAGGTATCTAGTTTAATGGTTACAAATGTTGATTTCATAGCAGATGTTCACAACCCAGAGAAAGAGAGAGATGAAAAAACCTTAAAATTGCTAATGCTTTTTTTCCTGTAACATCTGTTAGATAAAAATATTTTTTCAGAACAGTTTTCCCCATGACATAAATGACTGTTAATAAGAGTGAAGTCTGCCTTCATGTTTGATACAATTTCTGAGTTGACTGAATGATGTGTGCTTGAAATCTGAGATGGGAATCAAATGACATCTTTTTTTTTTTCTGGGGAAATGGCAACAAAATTGGAGGGGAGTTGCATGAGCTCATGTTTTTGTCCCAGTTATCTTCTTGTGAAATCTTGAATGTGTATTTGTTCTTCATTTGAAGGAGGAAAACATTTTTCTAACAACCCATCTCATGGGACTCATTCCCTAAGTCACAAGTTAAAAGTGTGTGGGATAGAAATAGATTGCTGTACATAGCTAATAGTGTGGGATATGTCTGTACAATCAAAGTATAATGCAGAAGGCAATCTGGCAAAAAAGGATGTCTGGGCAACCTTTGAAATTCCTCTTAGGTCATTCTTGAGACATTCTGGACACGAGGACGTGTGTGTGTGAGAAGAGTAAAACCTAATGAATGCATGTGAAGGGTCTTGGAGGTTAAAGGAACAGAAGCATAACTGAAGGACTGGGCAGATCAGACTTGCCATACTTCAGTACAATTGAGGAGAGTCTTGATTACATTTTGTATGTTCTCTGTAACTGCAGGTACTGGAAGAAGAAGAAAGAGGGAGTGTTGCCTACCTTATGTTCCTTTATAAGTCATTTTTTGGGTAATGTCAACTTGCAAAAAACAATTATTTGTGATGAAATTTTCCATGTCAGTTGTCTATTTCAGGCTCAACTTTTGACTTTTCAGACAAAATGGTTCAGTCATTTCTGAGATTAATTTTAGGAAAATATATGTTGACATTTTTTTTTTCATGCTCTGTTCTTAAGATGCTCTGGCACCCTTTATTTTGAATCAGGGACATTAAATGTGGCAAGGTGGTGGCTTTTATATCAGGGATCTGCCTTTTGCTGTCATCAAATAATAAACCTTTAAAAACTCTCTGTTCATACATCTTTAGTACAGACCTCCTAGAGTATAGTAGCTAACATCTCTAAAGATCTCATCTGCACTGGGTGCATGTACACGAGACGCTACAAGTGCAGTAGACTAATTCTACTGCATGTGCCAGTGCTAATGAGTAGTAGTGACAATTATGGCACCTTAAGTTAGTATCTGTAATAACAGATACTAAACTTTATGTGCTATAATTATGGCTCATTAATGAACATGTAGATGCACCCACTGAAGAGCAGCTAGGGTGCAGGGAAATATTGGGAACGGTGGCCCAAAAAGACTGAGATAAAGAATAGAAGACAGGGAGGGGTGACTAGAAGTATAGAAAGAGGGGAGAAAAAGATCAAATAAAGATTTGAAAAGGGAAAACTAGAAGGACAGGCAAATTGAGAAAGAGACTGGAAATCCAATGAAAAGCCTTGAGGAGATAAACATGTATTTGGCCAGGCAAGGAGAAACAACACTGGAACAGATATGGGGGGGAGAAATGCCTCAACCTATGGGGAAAGAATAAGCAGAAGTATCTGTGTCAACTAGAGAGTACTTCCCTTTGGGTCCTAGAATGGAACCTAAGGCTTGAGTTTCACTGTTCCCTGCTGTCATCAAATAGCTATGAAATCCACTAATGAAGTATCTCATTCCTCTCTTGTACCTGGTCCACCAAGAGGATGACAGCCTATAACTTCTATCAGTTGTTCTGTTGAAGGAAAAGGGGGCCTGGTGGTAAATCTAAAGGTTTTAACTCTGCTGATAAACCATGCATGAATGTCAAATATGAGGCCATGTAATAAGGTTGTTTATTCAGGTTGCTTGTTTAGGAATTTTCTTGCAAAGCAAGCATGTTAACAGGGCATTACGCCTGTAAAGTCAAGTGCTCAAAGTTTAGTAAAGTTTATGTGTAACACCTTAACTCAGTACCTTTGTGTGTCTATGTTATAGTGCAGTTTGCAATAATGTAATTATGACATAGGAAATAATTTGACACCGTCTCCCATGTCTTTCTCATTAACAAGCAAGAGAAATACAAACTAGATGAAAGTACTGGTTGAATTGTTGTATTCAGTGAGTAGTCAGCAGTATCTAGTTCAGAAGAGGTATCAAGTGGGGTTCTCCAGTGGGGTTGTCCTGGGTTTGGTATTGTTTAACATCTTCATTAATTGTTTGAATGCTGTGATTGAGTGCATGCATAGCAAATTTGCAGATGACACCAAGTTGGGTGTAGCTGCAGACACTCTGGAGGGTAGGGGGAGAATGTCCTGTGTAAATTAGAAAAATGGTCCACAATCAAACAGGTGAGAGAGTGTAAGCACACAAGTGCAAAGTCCTATGGTTGGGATGGAATAATTGCATACACAAATATATACTAGAGAATAATTGGCTAGGCTGCAGTACTTCAGAGAAGAACCTGGGAGTTACAGTAGACCATGAACTGCACATGAGCTGACGGTGTGCTCTTGTTGCAAAAAACCTCAACAGCATACTGGATGCTTCTACACAAGTCACTATGTTGCCATAGTGAAGAGCTACAGCTATGTAGCTCATTTTGATGGTGACGTAGCATAGGTGGGCACCAAATGCACAGTCAGGGGCATGTGCAGATGCACCCACTCAGTTGTATTACCAGGATTTTCACTTGCTAATGCAAGGAAGTGATTCTTTTGTTCTGTCTAGCACTGGTGAGGTCTCACCTCGAGTACTGTGTCTAGTTCTGGGTCTTACTTGGTAATAAGGATGCAGACAATTTGGAAAGACTCTGGCAACAAAAAAGCAACAAAATGTTTTGGGGCCTGGGAGGCAAGACTTGTGAGGGAAGTGTGAAAGAGCAAGGGTTATTTAGCCTGGAGATGAGAAGACGGATGGGGTATTTGATAACAGTGTTCAAATGCCTGAAGATTATAGAGAGAAAGGAGATGGGGGGGGGGGGGGCAGTTCTGTGGCTGAAGGGAACAGGGCTGGGAACAATAGACTCAAGTTGCAGCAATAGAAATTTAGGTTGGAGATTAGGAGGAATTTTCTAGTTAAGCTTTGTAATGGGCTATGTAGAGAATCTGTGAAAGCTCCATCTTCGGAAGTTTTCAAGAGGAAGTTGGACAGACACTTGACTGGGAAGATTTAGTCAGGGATGATTCTGCTTTGAGTAGGGGACTGGATTAGATGATTTCATGATGTCCCTTTCAGCCCTACTTTCCTATCAGCCATGATTCTAATCATGTGCTACACTTTTTTTTCCCCAGAGGCCCCTTTTTCATTTGGTGCACAGGTTGGAAGGTGCTTATTCAGTGTTCTGTTTACCTTCAGAGTTCAGTGTGTGGTGGTGTGACTCATTTACTGCTTTTTACTGAAACCCTGCTCAGCTGAAGGATTACTGTATTTTCGTGCATATACCCTGAGGGTTATGTACAATTTTCCAAAAAAAAAATGATGGGTGTGGGTTATGCAAGGGTACGGGCTATGCAGGCAACTCCAAGCCAAGCGGTGCCTCCCCGCTGGGCCCCGGCGGTAGCGCAGGTGGGCTGAGGGGCCACGGTGAGGCCTCGCCCTCCATCTCCTTTTTGCCTGGGGGCGCCGCTGCCGTGGCCGCCACCTGCCGGGGCATGTAGTGCACACCCAGCGGCGCCTCCAGGGGAGGCGCTGCTTGGCTTGGAGTCTTTGCCCAGGGGTGCAGGGAATACAAGGGGGTGTGGGGGAATACATGGGTGTGGGGTATGCATGGATTATTTTTTGAAAACGCAATTTTCTGCGGGTTATACATGGGTATGGGTTATACCCGTGTGTAGGGTATATTCCTGAAAATACGCTACTCATTTAATTTCCTCATGTGGTATTCAGTAGTACATGTTGTTGCATATATGTGCTCTGCAAATATTAATTCATTTTCACAATATTTCTATAAGATGAGGGAATATCATTATCTCACTTTTTTATGGGTGGGGAGCTGAGGCATAGTGAAATGAAAGTCAAAAGTGTTCACTAATTTTGGATGCCCAATTTGAGAGGCATTATATAATGGTATTTCAAAGTACTTATCATTACATTTTCAAAGTACACCTTCCAATTGACTATAAATAAAGCTGAGTGTCCTCTTTAGTTAAATGCACAGAACACAAAGAATACAGAATTAGTGACTAGACCTATATAAGTTCTGTGTAAGAGTTTTGCCTAATGTTATTTTGAAATTCTTGGGCAGAGACACTGTCAAAATGCAGTTCTCATTCATCTGCCCTTAATCATAAGAACCATTCTTTGCTTCATTTAGTGATCATCTTCTTACTTCTGTGACTTCAGCTTGCAGAAACACTCCTCCTCTGCACAACAGTGAACCTTCCTAGATCTGGTCTAACCTGTGCATTAAATAAGGTTCCAGTCCTGAGGAAAAATTATTCATATAATTAAAGGTCTTATCATAACCTATATGACAAAAGTGAATTTAGGTTTCACAAGCAATAAAGCCTGGCATGTTCTATATTTGGAGTTCTTGACTTCACAACATTAATATTATTTTCATGTAATGTGGGGTTGAACAGGGAGTCAAGTGATGGGGAGAGAGAAAAACTATTCTTGGACAAAACTTCCATCAAAATCAAGCTTTAATTTTCTATTTTTCTTTTTGTCTTTGACACGGGTTGTAATTCTGGGTTATTATTAAAGCAGATTTGTACTTTTGAGCCTATTGGTGGATGAATCAAGTTTTATCTAAACATTGTAAGCACCTTGTTAGCCCTTATAATATAGACTGAGCAAATGTTAATCCGTTTAGTGTAGTTTGGCTTAGTGGAGAAGTTGCACCTTAAGATAAAAAAAAAAAATCTCTGTCTTTTACCTGCACAGCTGTGACTTGCCACTAGAGGCTTGGTGAGCAGGGGCAAGACTCAGAGCTGGGGCAGGGGTAGGCAATTACTTGGGCCTGAAAGATGCATAGGCTGCTTTGGTAAGCTGTCACAGGCCAGGCACCTCCTCCCCAACCCCATGCAGCAACTCATCAAAACTCCCTGGGATGGGGTCCAGGAAGTGGTGTTTAGGAGGGGGACTGGCAGGGAAGTCTGGGATTATGACAGGGTCATGAGGTTGTGGCACTGTGGGGCCAAGGCCAGGGCTGGTCTCCATGGGCACTGGCCCCTAGCCCCACATGCAGCCCCCCACCTGGTTGCGCATGGTCTTCATGGAGACTGGCCCCCAGCCCAGGCACCATATGCAACACCCTCACCAGGGCTCCTGCCCCTGCTGCTACCCCTGTGCTACTCTGTTCCGTGTCCGTTCACCCCATGCTAAGCTGGTGGGGCAAGCTGCAGGCTGGCATGGGATGCATGGGGTGCCCCAGCACTGATTCGCAGGGCTGAAGGACTGGCCCGCATACTGTATTTTGACCACACCTAAGCTAGGGGCAGGACCAGCTCATGGCTTCACTGGGCAGAGTGAGTACCGCAGCTCTGGTGGCTGCGATGCCTCCTTCCACTGCCTGGAGCAGCTCGTTGCTTCAGCTCTGAAGTGTCAGATTCTTTTTTTCTCTGAGCCCCTCCCATCCCCCCCCCACCCTTGCTCCCAGTGCACCCCCACCCAGGCTGCTGGTTGGCCCAGTGCCACCTGAGCTCTGAAAATGATTGGGCCCTTCGGAGCTCAGGTGGTGCCTAGCCAGCCAGTAACCTGGCCGGTGGGAGTTCTGGGTGTAGAGAGTCTTTAAAAGAAGTTTGGAAGTAGTATGAAAACTCATGCTTGTAAGTTATACGTGAAGGTGGTTAAAAAGTTCTTCTGTGCACCAGTTATTTTTGTAATGGGTCATTTCAGGCTTTTGAAGAATCTTCCACAGAAGCACCTGCTAATTGACACAATCAGTGACAGGATACCAGGTAAAAGTATAAATTTCTCAGTGAATATTAGAATCATAAAAACATGCTACTTCTAATATGTTAATTATTTGGTCTTATGTTAAAACAAATATAAAGAGGGACTAGAATATAATCAAGTTTTGATCAAATTTTGCTCTTGGTTAAACCTGTGCCATCTCATTAATATTAATAGGGTCCCATATGTGTAACTGATAGGAAATTTTGGCTGTTAAGTCCAAAGAATGTAGTTTAAAAATAGGATTTTTATTTATAGGCCAGGGGGAAAAAAAAACCCAGCTGAAACCGATCAAATACAATTTATATCATAACATGCAGAGTATCTACTAATAGATTTGTGGGTTTTTGGGGGGCGGGTTTCCCCCTTCAACTGGGTAGAAATTGTTCCCAGACTGAAGCTTTAGTTGTATGCCAAGTTTTAACATTGGTAGATACAGTTGTATTGGTGATTTAAATCCTGCAAGCCTTTTTTGATTGTGAATATGCTAACATTAACTCTGGTGGTGCTAATGGTGTGGTAGTAAGTATGGGCTTTGTCAGTGCAGCATCTTAGTGATATTGGGGACTGGAACTGGCTTTATGTTGCAAATTATCCTTTCTTTAAAATGAAATGCTGCAGTGTATTTGAAGGATTTGGGTCTCTTACTGCATTTATTTACTGAATAGCTTCACTAGTAGTCTAAGAGGCTTGGTACTTTAAATGCAGGAAAACCTCAGTGAGATAAACACCATAATCATTTTACTTACCATGAAAATCACCATGATTTTATACACTTTGGGGGGAAATTTCTGAACCACACCCTAACATGATCCAGGTATGTGACTGTGATCTTAAATTCACTACTGCCTGTAGCCATATGGAACAATGAAGTTTCTGAAGGGGGAAATAGCAGTTGTGGACAGGAATTTTGAGGTATACCATAGGCAGCAGTGGAGCCAGGTTTCATTCTGTATCTTTAAGGGTGTGTATTATTTCAGAAATAATATATGACCATACAATTGAACACTGCTATTGCAGATACATGCATATGTACCAGATGGCAGAGTTCATGCAGCATGTAAAATCTTAACTTTGACATTTCATAATTTGTGTGTGTTTGGTAGGGTAGCTCTTATTCTCCTGCCAATGCAGTTTGCACAAATTGACCATGTGTTTAGAAACTTTTGTTATTTCCACATGCATATTTAGAAAACTGTATATTTCCATTTATATTTTGCTATTGCATTCCCAGTTTGAGCTACTATTGTTATTCTCTCAGACCAGACTGCTGTTTTACACTGGAATATTTTAATAATTTTTCTGCCATAATAGAAGAAAAGATTCCCACTGAAAATGCTATCACCAGTAACAAACAACAAATCTCCCCAAATATCACACTTCTTGCACAAGTTCTGCTACTAAGAAGTCTTCTAGGAATACCAGTTTTGCTGAGAGAATATCTTGCTCTCCAGAACAGTGTCCCTTAATTACAACCTTAAAGGGATAAGGTGCAGGACAATACAACAGTAGCAATCCATCTATTTCTTGCACGCGTATACGATGTGTACATAAAGTATGTGCATTAGGGTGTTTCTAACTTATGAATGCTACATTTAAAGCTACCCACAACATTCACAAGATTACAATTAAACCCAAGAAAACTGCACATTTCTATGAATAACCATAACCAGGTACTTCAGCAAAGTAAGATAACTCAGGAGCTGATGAATAAATAATGATGGCTAATTAATAATTTAAGTACAGTGTTATATGCCTTGACCATTTTTTTACTTGCAAAACAATAAAATGTGACCATGTGTCATAGAGTGAAGATGTGGGGTTAATATTCTGCTTTTGGGAAGGCTCTATGATATCCCAGAAGATGCCAGAATAACCATTGTATGGGGTTTGGCAGTGACTGAGGGAGTAAGTTCCTGCCCTGGAGTTAGGAAATGGAACTTGGCTTTTCCCCAAGGTGTTGTGTTTTGCCTCAGCTGCTAAGCATAGAGTAAAGCACTGCTAGGTGAAGTTGATTAAGGTATCTCAGCCATGCAGGAAACTGTTGGGACCTTTTAAATTACTCTTGATGTACAAGTAGGGGAAAACAGCGTTGAAACATTCACCTTTTTAATGAAGACTTGAGGTTGCTTCTCAGGGCAGGGCAGGAACCCAGAGAAGTGGACCTGACTAGTCCTTGCTTTATAAAACTAAACCCTTAAAAAAAAACCAAGTTATTCTTTGAGATACTTGCAGGGATTCAAAATTACAGCTTGCAGAGACCTAGGCTAAGTACAGACATCCAAAAAGCCTGAGGCAGAATTGCTCAAACCTTTGCAGGTTTCTCTAAGCTGCATAGATTGGATAGGGAGTGAACAGAACACGTTTGCCTTTCAGAGTGGGGCGGGGGGGCACTCAAATACCTGCACTGGCCAAGGCAGGAAGACAGGGGGTCTCCCAGTGTGCCAGATTGCTAATGGCACCTGAGCACTGCTGAGTGAGGGCCATCTCTGATTAGCTGCTCTCAACCCCCATGCTGTCATTGCAGATCCTGTCTCATGCCCTGCCCTAGGCTCTTAGGAGGGCCCCAGAGTGGGTCACCATGACATGCCCTCCTCCCCCCCAACACTGCTGAGTAGGCTGCTGGGCTTTCCATGGTGACTCCCTCTGCGGCTCTCCTGGAAGTCTAGGTCTATAGGCACAGGGGAGGGTTTGCAGTGATGGCAGGGTGTTGGGGACATATGCCTGATAGCCAATCAGAGGTGGCCTGGCATCACAAAAGGAAGGATCAGGCTCCAAGAGGACAGAGCCTTCCTTCTATGGAGTGCTTCTGTTCCCTCTACCGAGTGCAAGCCTCCCTCCTGTGTCTGCTCCCCTCCCTCCTGAAACAAGTCTCACTGGGCTGTCTGGCAGTCTCACCAGAGCTCAGCACCAGCAGAAGCCAGCAAGATGCTCAAGGCAGCCTTGGAAGGCTTGCACTGGGCAGCAGGGAAAGGAGTGGTCCATAGAAGGAAGGACCAGGCCACTGAAGCTTGATACTGGTGGCTGTTGAGAGGCCCAACCTTTCCTTCTACAGAGTGTTCCCACAAGCCTCCCAGGCTGCTGGGGGCATCTTTCTGACTGCTGCTGGTGCTGAGTTCTGAGGGGCCTGGTCATGAGTGATGTATGCCCCCAGCACCTGGAAGGGCACGATGGCAGCGGGCGCATAGTAGCAGCAGTGAGAGGGTGGTGGCGGTAAGCAGGGAGCTCCTGCAGATGCCAACGATGCTGTCGGCAGCAGTGGGGGTGGTCACCAGGCGTCGGTGACCACCCGCAGATGCTGCTGGCAGCATCAATAGTAGCCAGTGGTGATGCTGACCACCTGCAGACACTGCCAGCGGAGGTGGTGGTGGGGGTGGCCAGCTGCAACTGGGGGTGCACTGCCATGCTCGGGGGGTGCATGTGCACCCACGTGCACCCCCTACACCTTACCAATGGACCTGGTCCTTCTATCTATGGAGCGCCTTTGTCCTGCTGCCCAGTGCAAGCCTCCTGGGCTACGCAGCACATCTTGTTGGCTGCTGCTGGTGCCAAGCTCTGGCAAGATGTTCTGGGCAGCCTTGGAGGTTTTCACTGGGCAGCAGGGACAGGGGTGCTCTGTAGAAGGAAAGCTTAGGTCCCTTGGCTGTCACTGCTGCCGAACTCCAGGGGGCTTAATCCTTCCTTCTATGGAGTGCTCCTGTTTCCTTTTGCCCTGCATGAGCCTCCATCCCTTTTGCCTGCCCTCTGCCTGTCTGCATCTGTGCTTCCTTGGGTGTGAGACAGCCCAGAGCAGCCAAGCATCTGGTTAGTGCTACCGTGTCTACATAGTGCTACCTAGTTTCCTTGTGAGGTTGGGCTAGCAGGGGCAGAGGGGTGAAGGGTACAAAAGCCCCTGGAGTGCTGGTGGACAGCAGCCTAGCATGAAGAAATAAGGGAGATGGGACAGAAGTTCAATAGACTAGTCTAATCTAAACTGATTAAATCTGATACTGCATCCATCCAGGTCTATCTTAGACTGGGTTCTGCCATTTTTAAAACGGTCTATGTGCACTGAACTTCTGTTCTGTTACTGTTTTAGATGAATTTTCAGACACTTATACTGGTTTATGTGTAATATCTGTACCAGGCACCAAGTAAAAGATGTTTTGAGTCCCTTCTAGGTTTCAGACCTGGCCCACCCAAGCACACAATAGTCATTCTCCAGTGAAGAATCACAAAGCAGACATTTTCTTTTCCTTGACAAGGAATTCAGTTAGAAATTGACTTGAATGAAAATATCAGATCTGAATATCACTAAACTTTAGGGAAATTAAGCTATGGATTGTAAGAGAGACACAACAGAGATCCTAACAGAGATCATCTAATTAATTGCTACATATAGCATACTGGTCCCAGGTAATTTTTAGTTATAAAGGGGAGATCTGTCTGTACTTTTATTTCAGCTGATGGTGTCTATCAGGGGAAAAAAATGTCACTTTCTCATTTGTAAATATTACTCTTTATTATCCTGAGTAATTCAGCAGAAAACCCTTCCTTCATTCCTAGTATAAACTTGTAAAATTGGAAGAATCTTTGCTTCTGACAAACACTGTCTATCTTTTCATTAAAAAGTAGAAATATTTCGATAATTGAAATTAAAATTAAAGAATACGTAGATTTTACAAGTCATTGTTGGAAAAATGTATATGTCATTAAAATGGGTTATGTTAATTACATTCCTGTTGCACCAAAGCATGCTCCTTAGGATATATTTCCATTAACAATAATAAGCATTGTATCAGACCTTTTATGAATACCATAGAATAACAGTTGTGTGTATTTTTATGGGAAAAAGCCTGGGAAGGGGGCTGATTAGTCTAACTAGATTTAGAGAAGTAATATTCATGAAGCTGTCTACCAAAGAGAGTCAAAATAAGAACTCTGTTCCTATCATCACTACATCTACCACACCTTAATGGATGAAGTAAGCTACAGTAAACTGTCTCTGTCAGTTCAGAAAAAAAGCCTTTATCTTCCAATGTTGAGGTGTCTGTTTATTGTGAACAGAGCAAGCTTTTGATTATATGTAAAGAAATCTTCCCATTATCACTGTCATTTCATTCATTATTTTTCGTTAACCAGTGCCTGCTAAGCACATTCAATATGTTCAGTGCTATGGAAAAAACAAAACCAATCTAAACACCAAAAAGCTTTTAATCTATAAAAGATGTAAGCAGGGTGCATCTACATGAGATGCTAATTGCACAGTAGCCTTATAACACTGAGCAGTAGCGCATCACAGCATGGCCAGTGCTAATACGCTACTGTGAAGTATTATTAGGCTACTGCACAATTCCGTCACTAAAAAGGCACGTGCCAGTGCTACTGCACAGTAACTCTGGTTACTTCATGTTTATTTAATACTTGATTATATAAGTACTAAATTAAATGTGCAGACATGCCCTCAGAGTATAAAAAAATCGACAAGACAGAACAGCAGAGGTGTTGCAAGCTTTTTTAACACCTGGGGTATGCGGGGTGGCGAAGAATTATATTGACCATTGGAGAGCAGGGAGGGAGAGGGAGAAGAATCTTACATGCCTGGGCTCTCCTCCCTTGAGTGGCTGCTGCTACTTTAACAGCGTGGGCTGAGTTGCAACCATTGAGAGACAGGCAGCAGAACCAGGGACACCTCTGGGTGCCCTGTTTGTCCCAGCCCTGCACCTCTGAGGGCAGGAATGACCCTCCCATGGCAAATCCCAAGAAATACTGTCATCCCACCCCTCTACCTCTCTTCACATAGCAGATATATACCACTGGGTATGGCCCTGCCCCTGCCCAGCTCCCTATGGCTTGGCTGTACAGGGCTCTGCTTGCTATGGAAGACTTCTCAGGGAAGAGAGCCATACTGACACCCATCAAAGTTGGAACTGGGGATGGTGCCCCTCTCACCCCACTACTGAGTTATGGTAGTACAGAACAGAGTAGGGAAAAATCAGGAAGTGATCAGGATTTTGCTGTTAATCATCATCATTTTTGTATGCAATGTGGAATTTTTCTCCTTCTCTCTCTTCAGTGTAGAACACAACTGGGCTTGTCCACCACAATTAATTTATTTCAGGCAAAGTTCATTCTTCATTTATTTATAGTGTGCTAAAATCCTGAAGTCAAGAAGCAATCCACTATAGTCACAATTCAAGTATAGGAGAAGCAATAGACATTGGTGAAAGTATGGAAAGAGTAAGAAAATCTAATACAAAAGACAGAATTACAGATGGAAGTAGATAATTTCCCTGCCTCACACAGGAGTGAACCAAGAATGTGGGTATTGCAAATGCAGGGATTATTCCAATATAAAATCAGTGTTGGGTAGAAAGAGTGCCCATCTGCAATTTTTATAATATTCGGTATATTTGCATGTATAATGATAGGACCCCAGTTGGGGATATGGCAACAAGACGTTTCCAATTGAGGAAGGAGTTTGCTGTGTGAAAATGTGTTAAAAATGGGAAGTTTGATCTATTTTGAGCTTTGTAGCCAATTACAGGGCTTTTAATCCTTCTACCCTGACCCTCTAGTGGTTAGTGAAGAGACATTTTAAACTGGATGTCAGGTGACTGAAATAGCCCAAGATAAGGGCATGAGGCAGAGATAGGGTTCAGGAAAGGCTCTTTAAACACATTTAAAAGATATTGTGGTACTGAAAATAAGAACTCTGTTTAAGCAGGCTAAAATCTATTTTAAGGAAGACAGCCAGAAAAGGCATGCAAGAGGATGAAAAGGATTCTCTTGCTGGTGTAGCACTCCAAGGATGTAGCCTTAAGGTCAGGAAGAAGGAATATGAGGAATCATCATTCTGAGAAGGGACTATTTCCCTACTCTGGAAAGGAACAGGTACCACAGTATAGAGGGCAGGAAATTGTTACTTAGTGTGTGCATCTACACATGCACCTTATTGTGGAGTTGACTAATTAGCTCTGCAGTAAAGTGTCACTGTTTACTCATGCATTAGGGTGAAGTAAATTAACTAATTCCACCATAGGATAGTACTGTCCAACAATGGAGTAATTTATGCCACCACGGCACACATGTAGATAATGGCCAGAGCTGGCTGGGCATGAGGGGCTAGTCCTGCACTGTAGGACCCTTGTGTCCCTAACAGTATGTCACAGTAATTTTAAACAAGAGGAAATAAAATGATAAAATTAAAGTAGGAGAGAGGGGGAGAATTAGGGGGAAGAAAGTGAGCTACCCACCCTTTTCATTCTCTAACATTTGGTCAGAGCCCCCATTCAGTGCAAACTCATCTTTATCTATCCTCAAAAGACAAAAACCGGAAAGTATCAAGAAGTTGGACAGAACAAGAGGTAAACAGAGGATTTTGACAGCGCTTAATGGCAATTACAAACGATAGAAGAGGACATTCTAGAAAGCACAGGTGCTTTTGAAACAGCTTCTCAAATGTAAGACGGGATTTTAATGGGAGCCATGTCTAAAACCATACATTGTTTTGAAAATTAAAGCATAACTGGTTGCCTGAGCCAAAAGATGAGTTGGGCTAATGCAGTCCTGGCATGTGAGTCTTTTGGTAGCAAAGAGCCCATAAGAAAGCAGCATGGCTAGCATTCACATTTGGCAGCCTGTGACTCTATCCTCCCCAGTTCAAATAACCAGATACCCATCTATAGCTGATCAACTGAAGGCTGCCTTCAGCACCAGTACAGAGCAAGACTTGAACTTGCATCAAGACAGTCATTTTGCACCGTGCTTGAAGAGTCTGTTGTAAGCAACTTTAATTTGTTTTCAGCCTTCTAGACACGAGCAGTATTAAAAAAGAGAGAGGAAGGATAATCTTGTTGATAAAATCCAGTCACAGAATCAGATTTAACTTCTGTTCCTAGCTCTATCACAGACTTTTGTATGCTATGAGGAAGACACTTAATTTCAGTTCTTTATTTTGCAGGAAGATGATAATAGCTACTCCAAAGGGCAATGCAAGCATCAATTAAAGTTTGGAATGGTCTTTTCATAGATTCAGATATTAGGTGACTATACATGAGTGCTGAGGCTGCTCCAACATGCTGGAATTCCAGCACATTGGAGCAGACTCTATTAATTGAGTCTGCTGGAGCGTGGGAATTGCCACACTCCAGCATCCTCCTGCATCTCATGTATCAATGTCCCCATGCTTAAAAAAGGCCATTTTTAAGTGTGTGGATTCTGAAATAGGAGACATAGTGGAGCTGCTCTAATTAAAGTGCTACCCGCCATAACCCTGGAGCACATGTAAAAGTGCCCATTAAGACCAGAAGGAACCATTGTGATCATTTAGTCTGATTTACTATATACTGTAGACTAGAAGATTTCCCTGAATCACTTACTTCAAGTACAACAGCCATGACAGAATGAAGAACCTGCTACTACCAAATTTAAAATGCTTACATAGGTGTTATAGGCTGTAATTCAGTTACCCCTTACCCTTGGTTTTCTTAAACTGATTAGGTAACTTGAAGGTGTAACTGTAAGGCACCTTTTTCAACCATGGAGCACAGGCATCAGGGGGTGAAGGCATGGGTAGAAGGTGGGAGAGGGGGCAAATGGGGAGTGTATGTGGGGGTGGCAGGGGGCAAGGTGAAAGGGGGCATAGGCACTGTGTGGGAGGCAGGTAGTGGGGGAAGGTAAGTGGCAGGCGGGCAGATGACGGGTAGGGGGGGTGCAGGCACCACAGAGGGGATAGGCAGCAGGAAACAAGGGGCAGGAGTTTCCTGCTTTCCTGGGTTTTTTTTGTTTTTAGGGTTCTTTTGTTGTTCTCCCGCCCTGGCGGGGGGTTGGGCTAGAAGATCTATTAGGTCCCTTCCAACCCTAAAACTATGAAGGGGGCAGGGGAGCGGGGGAATATTTAAAACTGCTCTCCAATAATTATAGCAAATTTATACATTTTCCATGTATAGAATTTAATTATAGGGGGGTGTCATATTAAACTCCAGATTGTCTTGGATTTGGGTAAGTATGGTAATATAACCTCCCTACAGCTACTTGATGTCTCCCTAATTATGCATCCAAAGACTGTTATAGACTTTTTAGCCACAGTATCCTACAGAAACACACTAGGACCTTACATTGAGCTGATTATCTACCATGACCTCCAACTCCCTTCTGAAGATACTGCTTCCCAGGAAGGAGTACTCCCCTAGTCCCTGAGAGTATGGCCTCCACTAAAGACAACAGAGGTCTATAGTTGAGACAAATGCAACATGATGTCTTTATTTTTTCTTTTAAATTTACAGACTGAGTAAATGGTGTTCAAAGGACATGAGGTATTAGTATCTTGGATTCTAAAGATATAAGCTTTTGTAAAGGAGAAGTAAAGTCTATTATATTAAGATGATCCTACTTTTTTTTACTAGTTGTTGAAGAATTCTGTCTCTCATTGCTTGTAACAAGAATTGAAATTCGGAAAGGGAGATAGTAATTGTGTGATATAATAATGACAGTGTAATTGAATTATAATATATTAGCATAGGGAATTCCAGTTTGTTAAATGATATAACTGCCATGAAATTAGCATTTAAGATAATTAACAACAAACCTGAATATACAGAGCTAACAATTCCTAAGTCTGGATACATTGGTCAAGTAGAGTAAGAAGCTATAACCATGCATCATGGAATGTCATTCAAGTTAATGGTGTCCAAAATATGCCCACCCATTGGCTAAGAGGTTTTTTTAGCTGAGCTGAAGAAGAACTCTATAGGATTGAAGCTCCTTCCTCAACAAGTCTGCCTGTTGTTGAAATGGTTGGCCATAGGGAAGTGGGTTGTCCATGTTTTCTTTTAGCCTTCTGTTCCTGCAGATCTCAGGCACCCTTCAGCATTCATGCAGATCTTACACTTGTTGGACCTAACTAGGATTAGGTTGATCTATATGCCAAAATGTACATACATTCAGGGAGTTTAGATCAGGCAAAAATAGTTACCATGATCTAACTCAATTTACCTGAAGAGATGCACTATGTCAGTAATGTGAATCTGCTCCTGATCTAACCAAATGTGTGTATACATTTGGAGTTCAGCCCCAAGGCTGGGAAAGCCAGGATGCTCACCTCATCCTTGGGGCTGTGCTTTTTCCTAGCGCCTGCACCCTGACAGGGATATTTTTAGCCCTCCAATCCCCCCGCCCCTCACCCCCAGACAGACTTCTTCCATGGAGCTACCAAACCTCACCCCCATCGACCTATTAGCACCCCACTATCTCACCCCCCCAAACCACTAATGCACACCCTGCAGACCTGCTAGGCCCCCAACTCCCCCCAGTCCTTTCCACTGTTTCTCCACACAGACTTACTTAGATTGCATTCCTGGCATGACTCCTGGCAACAGGAAATTTGTATAAAGTGGGTACCCAATCTACAATTATGAGGCTTAAAGTAAACTGCATGATCGTAGATGGATCAGGTCCCATGAGTGTGTGCACATGCCTTCAGTTTGCACAATCTTGAGAACATTATCATAATATATGGCCTTTAGGTTAATTGGAGGTCAGTTAACTGTGGTTATCCAATATACGTATGCATGTATATTATATGTATGCCTTATAGACAATGTTTCATAGATTCATAGATATCATATTTAGATAAAAAATGTGTAAGTTGTGTCTTGATCTTGTATTCATCCTAATGTATGAGCTGAAAAATTGTCCTTTGTCAGAATGTATCAGCATAAGAATAACCTGTTTATCTGGAAAGGCGGGTCATGACTTCCAAGACTCTTCTTCCCAAGCTTCTGGGAGGAGAGGCGTGGGACAAGTGGTATATTGAGATGCCAGTCCAAATCTTCTCTTAATTTTACAGCAACTTCTCTCTCCGCAAAGAGAGAAACTCATTCAGGCTTGAAGCTCACTGGGTGCCAGATCCATGTAGAACTAACTGTAGTGCTCAGTGATCAATCCTATTCTCTTTTTGAAGTGTGAAACAGTAGGACAGATTTACAATATGCCATTATGACTTGCCTTAATGAAGCTTATTTGTCTGTCATTTTTTCATATGCCATATGATATCTGCAGTGGGTATCGTGGACAAATATTCTATCTATAAAACATGTTTGGGCATGCCAACTAGTGGCTGTCCATAAAGCCCAAATCCAGTTCCTACTATGTCTTAATTATTAAAACAAAATTCAGAAGTAAGTCTATTTAACAATACATAGAGATTTGAACAGGCAACTTCCCTAGGTAATTATGGAAAGTTTTGTATCTAATTCCATACACATACTGTGCAGAAAATGAATCCCATAAAATACAAATAATTTCTCCCTAAGCACCTGTAAGCTCTTTCTAATACTCAAAATTTATTTACTTTTGAATTTAAATAAATTTTAAAATTGCCACACAACCTCCATGTGTGCAAATACTTATGAAAATGTACTCTAAGCGCATGCATGTCATCTGTGGAAATGATACCCTTGTGGTAAAATACAAAGATAAGCAAAAATCTATGCTTATTAAACAATTTTGACTGTGTCACCTGCATTTTGGGCACCAGTGCCCCTGGGACTATTTATATTGTTAAACACCTTTAAAAAACTGCAATAATAATAATAATAAATCAAGAGGGTACATACAGGTGTTACATTTATACTGAACTAACTAGGTCACTTATATCACCCAAAAAATGGTGCTTCCAGTCTAAGTTAGGTCACCTGAATAGGTGCACTAGCTTAGATTAAGTTTGGGTTAACCTGATCTACAAAAGTTTTAACCCAATTTCACAAATGGTTGTCCATGTTTGCAGCACAGTCCAGCCAATCATCCTAGCCCTGGGGCTACTCTATTCCCACCTCCCTGACCCTGAATTGTCTATTGTTAGCCCCCCAACCCAGTCCAACTGGGCAACCCTCCCACACCACTCCATAGACCTACTAACCTCCCCTCTCCCCCAGCCTGTTTCCCCCCACTCCCAAGTTACTTGCACCAGTTTTCCCACATGGCTCCCAGTGAGTGGATGCATGTGCTGCTCCCAGTTTAGGGGTGCAGACAGAAGTGATGGTTTTCACTCAATCTGGCCACAGAAGGCAGTTTATAGCTGTGACCAAACACAAGTGCATAGCTGCAGACAGCTTTAAAAAGGGTTGATTGGGTGAAAATCTGACCCCTAATTGCATGAAGTATCAGATAGAGACATTTCAAAATGTAGTGTCTTTTGTAACTTGTGTCTGTGGAGCTCCCAGTCTGTTGCTGTTTTCAGAATGGGTGTGGAGGAAGGATTGGAGGGAGTTCAGTCTGGGCTCCAATTCACCCAACCCACCCTTCAGCACCAGGTGGGGAGCCCCAAGAATGAGCTCCATCTGCGTACCTTTCCCCCCTCCCATTCTGAAAACAGCAAGCACTGGCAGAGAGCCATGGCCATTGCTATAGGAATGTGGCTGCAGGTTCCGAGCCACAGGTAAGTTTCCATCCTCCCTGGAACCAGCAATGAACTTCTGTTTGGTCTGGGGTAGCTCTGTAACATAGAACACTTTGCAGAAATCATTCTGAGTTAGTTAGGAGCTGCACTTCTGTCTGCACCAATCTAGGCATCTTAGAGTAAGCCACATAGGCCTAGAATAGGTGTGGAAAACATTTGTTCACACCGAAGTATTACGTACAGATATTCAGAAGGACAAACATGATTAAAGAGATGTATAAGAAGACAGTTTATTTCTTTTGTGCTTTGCACAAGAATGTTATTCAAATCTCATACCTAACCTTGTTCAGAGTAAATGTGTGCTTGATATGAAAATTAAATCCAGTCACTGACACATAAACCAGAAGCACTGTACTGCTCTTCAGAATGCAAAATCTGAACTGTGATTTTTCTCTGATGTAATATTTCTGCTTTTGAGCAGAAGGAGGTGTTGGGGTCTTATAGGCCTTTTTTCTCTAGAGACGAAATTAGTGATGCAGACTCTGGATACTTTCTCAACATGACCGGTTTGTTTATATTTTTTATATTAGTCCTTGAATGATCATCTCAAAAAGTATTTGGGCCATTTTCTTTTTTCCAGAAGCTCTAGACAGCAATGCTGTTTACTACAGCTCCCTTCAATGACCCTTAAACACAACAAATATACATATAGTTATTTATACAGTGTATATATAAAATCATAGTACAAATGGGGATGTATTCCTAGGCATACCAGTAATATTTACATGATATAATAAAATGGCTTCGAGTACTATACAATAGATTTTAATCTTGCCTAGGGCAGGTAGGCTTATACAATTGTATTTGACCCTTCTTTAATGTTTCTTCCAGTGCTCTGGTACAGAACCAACCCACATATAATTCAATTCACTTTTACTTTACCCTTCAGTTAGAACAAACCTACAGTGAGCATACAAAGGCCACTCTGATGGTATCTTCTTTGATCTTCAGCTTGCTCAATCTACTTCCTACTGTGCTGGCTCACAATTTCATTTTAATAGTTAAGTAGTTTGGACATCATTAAAAGAACTGTGTCTGGAGGCAGTGATATGGCACTGATCAGTTTGTCAAGTAATTTTATAAAAAAAAAGTTCACAGTTCTGCCCTGATATGATGTGAAGAAAATGTCTCATTAAAAACAACTTTTGTAAAATACTTTTTTCCCCAGTTTCAACTAAAAAAATGAGAATAATTTCTGGAGACTAGCTCTTTCTATTCTAATGCATCATCATCCTTTAATCTCCACTACGTCCTCCTTATTCCCTTTACTAGAAATCTATTAATATTGTGTTGCTCTGCTTAATTTTCCTAGTGGGTTCAATCTCTGTTCTCCAAAGGAGCGGACTGTGATGCAGGCTGAATATTTGCCCTTGTAAAAGAATTAGATCAAGTAAAATGTCCAATACACTTTATATTTCTGCTGATGGATATCTACAGAACTGACCAAATCTTTATGCTGGAGGCCCTAGTTCATACCTAAGGCTCAGCAGTATTCCCAAACGGAGGGTTTTCCCACTTGCCTTACTTGGCAGGTGGGATGATTCTGAAGGTACTCTCCAAGCATAAATATCAGATGAATCCTTATATAAAAGATGAGGAAGAATGAACGGCTGTCTAACATGCGTGTGTACCCCATTTTCCCCAGTAGCAGTGTGGTTAGGGCTCTCAAATCTGAGTTAGAAGACCTGTTTTCAAATTCCCACTCTCTCTGATATTCTGAGAGAATCGTGTAGCTACCAGAAAACTAGATATACAGGGACAAGTCTTTGTCAGTTTGCCTGGGCGAATCTAGGCAGATCTGGGATTTCATAAAAGGGAGTGCAGGAGTGGCTATTACCTACTCCAAGCTTCCTTTGCCCCTAAACAGGTGGCCATACCCCACAGTGGAAACAGCAGCAGGGGACTTTGGCTAAGTATAGACAGTCAAAAAGCCCAAGACTGAATCAATTGAATCTTTCCAGGTTAGTCTAAACTGTGTAGATTGAACTGATAATCAAGTGAACAGACATTCACCTTTGGTTCTGGAAATGCAGCTGTATGCCTGCAGTGGCTCAGGCCTGGAGGAGACAGCTTGGGCCAAGGCTAGCCCACCCACCCTGTGAGGGGCAGATTTCCTGGGGAAGTACAAAGCATCCTGGGATGCTGGAGGACTGTGAGTTAACTTGAATCTGGAGGGGATCTGGGACAGAAGTTCAATAAACCAATTTAACCTAAAGCAGTTAAGTCTGATACTACATCTATCCAGGTTTATCTTAAACTGGTTTCAGCCATTATTAAAGTGGATTATGTGCACTGAACTTAGGTAAAAATCTTCCCTCCCTGCTCTATTCAATGATACTTCTCCTCCCCTCCTCCTCTCCCTCTCCCCACCCATTTCCTGCTACTGTTCCTGATATTCCTGAATGCCAGGGATGGTGAGGGGCAGGGGAGTTGGCTACCAGAGCTGTTTGTATCCTGCTTCAACCAAGATGTATAGGGAGCTGGAGTGTACTACAGACAGCAGCAGTGGCAGGCTGGTACCCCTCCCTCATGCCTGCTCTCAGGCTGACAGGAAACCCAGGGGCACTGAGCAGAGAGGAGGAACTTACCTGCTGCTGCTGCTATCCCTGGCTGAGGCCAGCTCATGGTGGGAGCCTGGCATGGGGCAGGAGCAGTTGTGGAGCCCCTTGCTCTGGGTTAGCAGGGATAGCAGAGGCAGTGCTAGTAGTGCTTAGGGGAGTCAGTGGGGTGGGGAATGGAGAGGATAGGACACTACAGAGGGGAAAGGAGGGGAGATTCCTACTTTCTTCAGGGAGCCAAGTGACCTAATTTGGGATTAAAGATTCCACCAGGTGGCAAGGTGCCTAGAAGTTAGGCATTGCATTGCTTATTATTGCAACGTCAAGTCACTGTGATTCTAGCCCCTAGCCCCGTCTATAGTTATAAATGGTCAGCGAAGTGCTGCTTGCCTGTTTACTCTTTTCCCTGCTGGAGTGCAGAGGCATGGAACTGGTTGACAGAAGGAGTGGTAGTAATTTTCTGGTTTATATCAGCAATGGAGTGAGGAGAAAAGTGGAGAGGAATACGCATTTTAAAGAAGTTTCACTGGCTTTTAAACCACTGCATTTTTTTAAAGGACTTATATCTGGCTGTTACATCATAAGCAGCAATTCAGAAGCACATTTGAGGGCAATGATCTTTGAATTTAAGGGAGGTATTTCTCATTAGACTGAGTCTCAATCTGCTCTAGGCAAACACAATTATATATTTTTTCACTTGAAACATAAATTTGGAACATGTAAATCCTCTTACTTACCCCTGTCATGTGATATGTACCTAATGACAGTGAGAGGTAGAAGTACTCAGATTTACAGCCACAATTCAATGGCAGGCAAAATTGTTAGTGGTTTAGCTTACTTCTATAAAAGGGCTGCTGCTCTTCTGGGAATTTGCATTGCATCACTTTTCAGCCTACACGTGCAAATGATATTCCTTATAGGTTATTTGGCATTTTAATTATGTGTATGTTATGCAAACCTATGGGGCATAAATGACTATGTGCAAAACTGTACACTGAACATTGAGGCTTGAGTCTCCATTGATTTTTATTTTATTTTATTTATTTATTTTTTGCATTTAAATATCATCTTCACACATCCTAAGACTTTATCTGTTTCTCTTGGATGGAAGAGCATAAACTTGATGATCAGGGAATTAAATGAAGTTAAGGGATAATGAATGTCCAGCAAATGGCATAAGAAGAAACTAATGAACATTAAAGGATGAAATAGTCAAACTGAAAGCGTTAATCTGCAGTTAATTATTTTAATTTAGTTAAAACCCTGCATAAGACTCATCCTTTTGGATAGCATGGCTGGAATTAGATATGTAACTTGATAATAACTATAATCCCTGCTCCATTTTTTAAGATTTCTACTTAATTCACCTGGAAGTATTGTATCTGAAATAACAGCAGTTTACAGTTGTGTACATATGGGTTGAAGTACAAATGGATGCATGTCATCAATTTCCCACCCTGAGAAAAAAAAAAGTAAGACAAAACCATAGAGAATAACTCTCGCCCTGGTATCTCTTGAAATAACAGATGAAAAAGGAAATTTGAAAGCAAAACGAAAAGATAAAGAAGCATCAGCCGCTCAACCCCCTTAGGTATTATACCTTCCAGTGTGCACCATCTGACTGACACACTTCTCCATATGCCGAGGAGGAGAAAGCACTATTCCCAACTAACCCACAATTATGCCTTCATTATTTCTTTTTAATCTCCTCAGAGTTCCCATAGGGCCTCATATTTGGTTAGATGAATGTCCCTGCAACAGACCAACATAGAAAGCTCTGAATCTAGAAAGAAAAAAGCCCCTTAAAGTTATTTAGTAGAAATTTTATTCTAACATATTTTTATCTTATATTTACTTTCCTTTTGGTTCTATCATTAAAATAAATTATTTTAAGTCTCTTTTTTATTTTCCTTTTTACTGTTCAAAGTTGAACAAAAATGATACATTTAATGAAGGACTTTTCATTTTT
The DNA here is from genome assembly GCF_000455745.1 of Alligator sinensis. Taxonomy (NCBI): domain Eukaryota; kingdom Metazoa; phylum Chordata; order Crocodylia; family Alligatoridae; genus Alligator; species Alligator sinensis. The sequence continues at coordinate 36,824 of NW_005842828.1, read as the reverse complement.
GTTTTTAGAGGAGTGTGTAATTTATTGCTGTAGTGATTTTTAGTTGTAATACAAGTTAAGGGATTCCTCCCACTTCTATTGAATTCAATAACAAAATACCTGTTCTGAAGAAGTAGGCCCTAACAATTTTATTCAATGTACTTTGTTATTTATTTCATATTCAGTTCCATGTGGAGCTGAGATAAAATGTGATAAAGTATTTTTGACTACCTATTCTATGTGTAAAGTTATTTTGCTCCAGGGCCCAAAGTACAAGCAGTATAGTATTAATATGGTTAAATTGCTACAATTATGTCTTACTTCTATATTACCTTTGATGTGATATTTTGCAAATTGTTCTATGTAGAGTTATTTTGCTATGCTTACATTGTAAATGTCATTTTCTGATGAGGTACTTTGAGATGTATATAATGACTTATAATAAAGTTTATGGAAGAATCATAAATAAGAAATTAAAATGTTATACATTGTAATGATTTTTTGTATTGTTCTCTGTACCACCTGTCCTACTTGTCTATATATGAACATTCTTTCTTTTGCACTTTAAACTTTGCTTTAAAGAGAAGTTAGTTCTTAAGGCTGTTAAAAGGACAGTATTGGAGTCCTCCTTTTCTTTGTCTGTCCTGTCCCATAAACATTGGCAGCAAGCTGTTGCTTGTAAAGCTTTATAGCACGTGCAACTCCCACTCATTTCAGTGGCATCAGTGGGCTTACTTAGCACCTCTGGAAGCCTGGCCATATGCCTTTTATCCTGATTTAGAAAGCCACTTTCCAGGTCAAAGAAGGTCCATCAAGCCCATTCAATTCCTGGCTTCAGTTAAGTGTCCAGCTAATGCCAGCTATTGTGATGTGTTCTTTGCAACAGGTCCTAGTGAATGGATTGATTGTCTACCTTAAAAGAACCCATAATAACAACTTTGTCTCTAGAAGACCATGCTAACTTTGAATCAACCAGTGATGCGTATGGGAAAAGCTCTGCACCCCCCAACCCACCACCCCTGAGTATTCAGTCCTCCTAACACCTGGCATTTCTCACATCAAAATGAAAAGCTGGAAACAATATTACAAATGGACAAGAGGCATAAAGCCATGTGTGTACCTCTTCTGGTTTTGAACAATATTAACTAGAATAAATGTGCGTGCTCACAGAGTAGGAGAACAGCAATTATGAGATATTGCAACGATCACATTTCTGCACTTCCAGAAGTTTAAAGAAAATAATAAAATAAAAAGCAAGACTGTGGTTGCACTACTAAGTGGAAACAGGAAAGCACTTCTACTCTTGAATAGGGTCATATGCAACCTTTTACTGTGGCTTGTAGATGAAGGCTGCAGAGACGCCCATAATAGACTGAGAAAGAGGGTGTTGAAAATTGATCTGTGAATGATAATTTGAAAAATAAGTTGCCAGTCCCAATAACTTTCTTAAACCCACATCTTTCAAAGCACTTTTGCTATTTTTGGAATGTTATGAAATTCATCAAAAAGTGCAATCAGCTTTGAAAGCAATAAAATAAAAATCAGCTTGGCAATTACAGGCCAGTTTAGATCTTTTTTTAAAGAAAAGAAAAGAAATGAAAAGAAAAGAACCCACTACCCTCTTTTATCTCAACAGAAAGTTTGTAATGACTTCTTTAATGGAAGTAGTCAGTAGCTATCAGTAATTTTCATATTTCATTAAGAATAATTGTCTTGGAGAAGGTGTTTTACTGGATTGTACCTTAGTAAAATTTCTGTTTTAATCTTTGTTCTGAGTTAAGGCTGTAATTTTAAGTATTTGAAAGGAATTTTCTCCATTTAGATACATGTTGAAAGAATTAAGTACAAGTCAATAAAATCAAGACATGTTTATTAGACCATAAAAGTATTTCAGACTCTATTGCCAATGTGGCACACTGCTAACAAAGAAAGAATCGAGCCTGATGGGATAAAGGAGCCTCACATCTTTTCAAGCCATTCATATGAAAGGGAAAGCATTGAGCAGTCTTTACTTGTTCTGTTTCCTGGGACCCTACAGCTCTGATTGATATGTAGGATGATGAGTTAAAGCCATTAACTCATCATCCTAAGTACCTGACATAGATTTACCTTGCAGTTGGGCACTGACATTGAACAGTGAGGCCACTTGCCTGAATACACCTAGTGGAAAAAAATAATCAGAATGGCACACAGATGCATCCCTAAGCAACTTGCTTTCTGGGTCATCTTGCACTTCTTCCTTTGTCTTGATTTCACAGATATCATAGACATTAGGACTGGAAGGAACCTCATAAGGTCATGAGGTCCAACCTCCTGCCCCAGGGACAGAAAGTCAACTAGGATCAAAGGATCTTAGCATGATAAGCATCCAAATGCTTCTTAAAAGTATCCAGAATAGGTGCTTGCACCACCTCTGGGGGGAATCTCTTTCCGGCCTTGGGGGCTCAGATAGTAAATAAGTTTTTCTTTATGTTCAGCCTAACAGGGTTTTGCAGGAGTTTGTGACCATTTGACCTTGTCATCCTTTGGATGCTCTGGTGAGCAGGCATTCCCCCAGATCCTGATGTGCATCCCTGATGTACTTATAGGCTGCCACTAGGTCACCCCTGAGCCTGTGCTTCTCCAGGCTGAAGGGTCCCATGGCTCTTGGGCTCTCTTCATAAGGTCTGTTCTCTTGCCCTCTGATCATGTGTGTGGCTCTCCTATGGATGCTTTCAAGCTTCTCCATGTCCTTCCTGAATTGTGGAGCCCAGAACTGTATGCAGTACTCCAGCTGCAGCCTCACCAAGGCTGAGTACAGCGGTAGGATGACATCTTGGGTCTTGCTCGAGATACATTGGTTTTGTTCACTTTGCCAGCTGCAGTATCTCATTAGTGGCTCATATTCATCTTGTAGTCAATCATGACCCCCAAGTCTCTTTCAGTTGTGATGCTGGTGAGTGGAGCACTGCCGAGCCTATAAGGGTGATGCAAGGATTTTTTTTCCCTCGAGGTGGAGCACCTTTTATTTGTCTGTATTGAATGCCATCAGGTTTTCATCCACCCACCTTGCAAGCCTATCGAGGTTGGCCTGGATAACCAGCCTATCCTCAAGTGTGGATACTTCTCCCCAAAGTGTGGTGTCATCAGTGAACTTAGCCAGTTTGCTTCTGGCTAATAACAAATAAACTTCATTTTTGCACAGAGGAAGCTGAAGACGGACGGCTGTCCCTCTGGGTCCATGAGAGTGTCTTTGTGAGCTCTTTCATGTGTTGATCAGGTAGAATTCCTTCCCTGAAGGTGTCAGATGAAGTTTATTTCCTCCCTATGGGGACTTTTTACCATCTTGTACCATCTACACTTTTCCCAGAGCCTGACAAAGGGATTTTGATCCTGAAAGCTTACAGAAAAGGACAATTTTCTTGCCATTTTCCAGTTGGTCTAATAAAAGGTATCATTTTGGAACCAAGAGTTCTAGTTTTTTATGTCTTTTTGTCTCAGACCAACATGGCTACCAAGTATACCCATTAAAGGTACCTGGCATTTTATGGATGGATGCCCTTTCTAGTTGCTTTTTTTTGTGTTGTTACAATTGCACTCCAAATAAATAATAATAGCGCCTATGTTCTGTAGTAACACTGGACTCTGCAGTCACTGAACATTTCTTCACTCCAGTGCTACGTATTAGAACAAAACATGTAGGCAGTGTATCTGTTGGCTTTGTAGCTCGTGTTTTTTATTTGTTTGTTTGTCTTTTTTTTATCCCGTGTAAACTTTTTTTGAAAAAAACATTTCACTGACTCCACTCAGCCTCAAACTACAGACTGTGCAGTGACACAGTTAATACCTGCCTTTCCAGTACCTGCTCACTCAAATATGATTCTGAAGACACTTGGTACATCTTTTCGCATGAAAAGCAATGATTTGTTGTTAGAGTCTCTTAGGATGAAGTTGTACAATACACTTAGATTATACTAAGAGCATATCAGACTTGAGCATCCACACATTAAAGTTCATTAACTTGTGCTAAGTGCCCTCTGAGCATCTTCAGGTAAGAGTTAACTCTGGGCTACACTACCTGGCATGTATTAAGGCAGGCTTGTCCAACATACAGCCCATGGGCCACCATGCTGCCCGCCAAGCCATTTTCTGAGGCCCATGGTGCTGCGATGGGAAATGAAAGTAAACACTGCTTACTTTCGTTCCCCCCCCTTGTCCCCCTCCCAGCCCCTCAGTAGCTTCCTAATGGCTGCTGAAGGACTGGGGAAGGGACAAGGTTCCCACATGCACTGCGTCAGCTTCATGTTGCTGACATGGTATGGCTTCTCCCCTTCCCTCTCATTTCACGGTGTCCTTTCCTAGCCCCGCCCCTCCCTCCCTCATTTGCATGCCAGCCCTGCCCCATGCTGGTCCCCGCCAGCTGAGCAGGTGGAACAGGTTGTGGTGCAACAGGCAGGTGGGCATGGGGGGCACAGATGCCAGCTTGGGGGGATGCTGCTGCCAGGCCCGTGGGAGATGCTGCTTCCCCTGCTGCTGTAGCTGTCAGGGTGGGAAGCCGGCACTACTCTCGCCTCCCTGCATCCCCCCGTGCCTGCAGACATCACACTGGGGGTGGTGAATCATGAGCCCTGCACCCCCATGTAGGGTCTCCACACATCCTCCTGGCTGCTGAGCCCAGGTGTGGAGCATCTTTGAGGCTCCCCAGGTGGCAGGGAGGACACGGCAGGGTCAGGCGGTGCTCCTTGACCCCTGTGCCCCCAGGCTGTGGCCGGACTGGACAGGCCGCGCGAGCACCCACTCCTGCCTCCCCCCCCATCCCAGCTGGATGTCACCCTGAGAGAGCACCTGCAAATAAATTAAAGATCTGTGATGCATTTCAAGCAAGTATTTGAAAACTAGGAGGCATGAAACCATGGTAATAGAAAACTCTGCTAACCTTTGGAAAAATCAGATCCCTGCGACAATTCTCTGGAGTAAATGCGGCATGATGTCAACAGAGGTTATGCATTCAAAAATGATTTTTACCCCTCTGCAAATTGTGGCTTTCCATGTGGACAAAGGCAGGGAATTAAGGGTGCAGTCAGGTGGTACGCTCCTCTCCAGCACTGCTAGGGGGTTGTTTAAAATAAAGCAGTGCTATCAGACCAAATTGTTTTTATTTTGGATTTAAAACTACATTTCCTGACCCATTTCATTGTCACTTCCTGCAACTTCATTGGTGTCAAAGGTCACGTGAAATCACTTCCTGATGTGATACCGCTTCCTGTGAGGTCTTTGAATATGGCTTGCTGGCCCACTGAGTGATAAAAAGTTCATGGTCTGGCCCCACATTCAAAAAGGTTGGACACCCCTGTGTTAAGGTAACTTCAGTCTGCTCCATGAGCATAAAACAAGCAATTTGCAGTCTCCAGCATGCTAGGATGCACCACTCACAGACCCTACCCAGATCAGGGATAGCGCCTAGGGGCATTTATATGCATGCTCTGAGAGGCATGGTGAGGGCACTTTAATTAGTGCAGTTCCAAGAGCCAAGCTAATTAAAAGCACCCAGAGCGTTATGTGTATCAATGTCCCCATGCTGAAAAATGGTGGTGGGGCACTTTGAACTAAAGCTCATTGAACAAGCTTTAGTTTAGTTTAAAGCACCCCGCTGGCATTTTTCAGCACAGAGGTGCTGACAGACATGATGCTGGAGGCTGTTAGAGCGTGTTAAATGTCAATGCTCCAATTAATTAAGTCTGCTCCAATGCGCTGGAATTACAGCACATTGGAGCAGGTTCCTTGCATGTGTATAGGTGCCCTAGTTGTCCTAACTCCTAGCCACACCCCTGCTTGCCAGCCCTGTAGTGGCAGGTCAGAGCTGTGCAAGCAACAAGTAGTATTAGACTTTAATGTGTGACTGCTTACAACACATTCTAACTTTAACACTGTTTAACAGTCCACCCATTTAGTATGGTCTAAGTGTAATGTGTAACTTCACACATTTTGCTGCCTTGTTGCATTGGTTGTGACAATAGTGAGAGAGAGGTTACAGCATTTTGCTAATCTTTCCATTGGACCTATTTTTGAATAAATCAGTGCATATGGAGGAGTAAGGGAATTAAGGGAAAATGTTGTGCATATGAAACCAAATCATTGCATTTTTAATTCTGTTCACTTTTGTTATAAAGCAAAATTGCTTTAAGATTTGAAAGTCAAGGATTAGCCAATAAGATGTCAGCTGTAGACTTTAAAGCTAGACATTTAGCTACTACTATAACTCATACTATCTTTGTGGGTTGTTTAAAGTTGATTTTTTGTTTAACAAAATAAACAGTGAATGACAAAATTAACTTTTCAAGCATGGGCATGGACCAATTTAATCCAAATTCTATTTAAAGCTGTACTGTGGCCGATATTATGCATTTGTAGTATGTGCCAAGTGGTATATCTGTGCACTGCATAGAATATATAATCTTGCATGGTTGTATTTTCTGAGCTGGATATCATTCAGTAAAAGGAAAGGAACATATACAAAAAATGGTCAAAGTTAATTATGCTAGTTTTTCAGCCTAAATACCTTGGAATCTGCAAAGACAGCTTATAGACAAAGGGGACACTAGTAAAATTCACTGCAATAGATTTCTCCATTCATAATGACAGGAACATCTCTCTCAATATTACTTAGCTAATGAAGGAATAGATCTGCTGTGAAGTTCCTAGGAGGCTCATTTTCTTGAGTACAGTAGTAAAAGTTAGCTGATGAATGACCTAAACTGCTTAATGTTTCTACTTATAACTTCTGAGCAGCAAGGCGTATCTAGGAGAGTACTGAAGGAGTTATCCTCAGGAGGCCCCAGTGTCCTTGTAGGTTGTCAGAGTCAATGAGCCAGGTTTATTTCAAATGGCTCCTTAAATGAACATTTATTTTGTGCCAGTAACACGTTTTTGATTAACAGCTCCTTTTGACTAATTTGCTTCCCAAAACAGCCCAATAAAGGACTCGTTTAAAACATAATTAAAAGCATGTTATTGCTAGTAGTTAATACTGATTAAAACAGGCATTAAGACAATTATCGTTGAAGGAAAGTAAGCACCCCGTAGTTAGTATAGAATCCATTCTTACAGGTTTTATGTATTGAATACAGAAGTGGGCTGCCTGCCAAATTTGCAGAGGTCCTTATTCTGTACATGATTATATCCAAATTTATCCCAATTATTTTTTTTAATGGACAAAGTGTTTGAAATGATTTATGTTGCATATCTGAGGGTCTTTTCAATACATATATATTTTCAACACGGTAAAGTTAAATTCTTTGTTATTTACTAGTTGACCTAAAACAGAGGAAATATCCGTCACTGTTTCCTGTAGAGATATTTTAATGGACCCAATTTTCCAACTTGGTCAACAGTTTGGAAGTTGCAATCTTTCATCTTTAATTAATGCCTCCACCATTTCACACCTTTAGGGATTTCTTATTAAAAACCAGAAATGAGTTTTACAAGCTTGCAACTGCAGGTACAGTTTATTGTATGTATAAAAATTCAGAGGCCCATTTAACAATCTGGCTCTGAAGATTATCTACTTTTTAGGATCTGAGCATAGAGAGTTGTGTACTTGCTATATACCAGCTGGACTGCATATGGGTCTTTTTGAGAAGCAGCACATGGCGCACACTTCTAGTTACACATTTCTCTTCTTTTAAATTCCTTCTCTGTGGGCACGTCTACAAGTGAGCATTAATGCACATTAGCCTGTTTTAATGTGCATCAAAGCATCACTGAAAACATGCTAATTAGTTATTGCACATTAAGCAATCATGGGCATTTTTACACATGCTCTGGCCGTGGGGAGGGGGCACTTTAATTAGATTAACACTGAGAGCTATTCTAATTAAAGCACCTGGAGTATCTCATGTATCAGCTTCCCTGCACTTCAAAATGGCGGTGGTGAGCTTTAGTTAAAGCACCCCCACTGCAATTTTGAGACTCAATTGAGCGGCCTCCCCATTCTCTTTAGTTACTGTGCATTAAGATAGGCTGATGTGCATTTTCCTAGTACCTCACAATGGAGGTGCTAGATTTAATGCGCATTGACTAAAATGTGTTAATACATGTGTAGACATGCCCAGTGTACTATTTAGTATTTTAGTTTACAGCACATTATGCTCCCTTTACTATGATTTTTATTCCTAGTTCATACATTAAATGCAGAGCCACAAACAGTAGTGACCAGATTAGACACTAGTAACAGTAATTCCTTTAGCCACTCTCTCAACCCATTAGAAGAGTTGCAAAATGCCGGGGTCAAAGAGATTAATTTTCCAAGCCCATGAAACCCAAGGCCAGGTTCCTCACTGGAGTGAATCTGCTCTTGATTGGCCATTTGAAGCGGCTCTGGAATGCAATGTAACACTGTGTGTGAATTTGGCCCAAAGTGGTGTAAATATGAATGGATATAAGCTCCTTGCTCACATCTGTGAAAAAATGAATACATCGTCTTATAAAATTTGATCCTGCTTCCATCACAAAACTCTATTGATTTCTAAGGGAGTGAAATGGAGTTATGATGCAAAGATGTAACCTAGTACTGAAACTTAAGGGAAAAATAGGAAGTGTAACTACTGAAAATAATTAAAGTCTTATCATGCAAGTAAAATCTCTCTGTTGTTTCCAAACATTTTCTTTTCAAAATACCAAGCATGAGCGTAGTTCTCTCTAGGGTTTAACATCTATCCCGATTTATTTGTCCTAATTAAACTGTTGGTTGATCTTGATTCTGGGGGGAAAAAGCAAAATCACCTGAAATCCTCCAGTTGTTATAGTTTAATGGATTGCTAACAATTACAAAATAAAAGGCATCAAATTGTAGCATGCAGTGATAAAAATAATAAAGTAATAAAGAGAAAATTTACCCCTCCTGATAAATAGAAGCAGAAATTCACCCACAATTCATGAAATAATGATCTTAATCAGTGAAGAGGAAGTGGTAGTGGTAGTTGTTTGTTAGTATTACTGTAGCACCAAGGAGTCTTCATTATAGGCCTAGTTTAGCTACTGCAAGTTGCTGTACAAAGGAAAACCAAAAATACAAACCCTGCCCTACAGATTTTATAATCTAAATATGGGAGAACAAACAATGCTTGGCAGAGGTACAAGGACTAGATTTCATAGATGTCATAGACATTAGGGCTGGAAGGGACCTCGGAAGATCATCGAGTCCAACCCCCTCCCCCAGGGACAGGAAGTCAGCTAGGGTCAAAGGATCCCAAGAAAATAATCATCCAGACATTTCTTAAGAGTCCAGAGTAGGTGCTTGCAGCACCTCTGGAGGCAGTCTATTCCAGGCTTTGGGGGCTAGGACAGTAAAGAAGTTTTTCCTTATGTCTAGCCTAAAACCGTCTTGAAGGAGTTTGTGACCAGTGGACCTTGTCATTCCTTGGGGCTCTCTGGTAAGCAGGCGTGTCCCCAGATCCTGATGCGCACCCATGATGTACTTATAGGCTGCCACCAGGTCACCCCTGAGCCTGTGTTTTTCCAGGCTGAAGAGTCCTATGGCTCTCAGCCTCTCTTCATAAGGCCTATTCTCTTGCCCTCTGATCATGCATGTAGCTCTCCTCTGGACTGTCTCAAGCTTCTCCACATCCTTCTTGAATTGTAGAGCCCAGAATTGAATGCAGTATTTCAGCTGTGGCTTCACCAAGGATGCATACAGTGGGAGAATGACATTCTGCAATGTGCTTGAGAAGCATCTTGGATGCAAGCCAGAGCTTTGTTCGCTTTACCAGCTGCAGCATTGCATTGGTGGCTTAAGTTCATTTTGTGGTCAACCATGACCTCCAAGTCCCTTTTGGCTGTGGTGCTAATGAGCATAGCACTGCTGAGCCTAAAAGCGTGATGCGGGTTTTTTCCCCCTGATGTGGAGTACCTTGCATTTTCCCATATTGAATATCATTAGGTTTTTATCTGCCCAATTTTGAAGCCTATCAAGGTCAGCCTAGATCATCCTCAGGTGTGGATGCTCTACCCCAAAGTTTGGTGTTATCGGTGAGCTTGGCCAGCCTGCTTCTGACACCAGTGTCCACATCATTAATAAATACGTTAAAGAGTACAGGTCCAAATATGAAGCCTTGGGGGACACCACTGGTTATGGACCATGATGATGATTCATTTTTGTTGACTACCACTCTCTAGGTCAGATCTTGGAGCCAATTGCCCAGCCATCGAACTGTGATGTAGCAGAGGCTGCAGTTGGCCAATTTTTCCATGAGGAGATTATGGGACACCATATCAAAGCCTTTTATAAGTCCAGATACATGATGTCAATCTCTTCTCCCTTATCCAGGTGATATGTCACCTGGTCATAGAAGGAAATGAGATTGGTCAGGCAAGACCTACCCAAAACAAACCCGTGCTGGCTGTCCCTCAGGATGTTGTCATCAGCAATCTTATCAAGAATGGTCTCTTTGATCATTTTTTCCAAAATCTTTCCAGGGAATGAGGTCAAGCTGATTGGCTGGTAGTTCTCTGGGTCTACTTTCCTCCATTTCTTGAAGATAGGAACCAGATTGGTCTTCTTCCAATCTTCGGATACTTCACCTGAGTGCCACGAGTTCTTGCATACCCTTGCCAGTGTCTGAGTGCCAGTTCCTTAAGTACTCTGGTGTGCAATCTGTCAGGACCCGCTGACTTGAAGGTGTCCAGCCTCTCAAAGGTATTCCTTTACAAGGTCTACATCAGTGTTGGGTATATATTCACCCTCACCCTGGCTGTCCTGCATCATGTTAGGCAGGGTGGTCCCTTTGGTCTGGTGAAAAAACAACACAAAGTACCCATTAAGTAGGTTGTCTTTTTCCCCAGTGTTGGTTGAAAGTTGTCCTATTTGGTTTAGCAGGGGCCCAATGTTATCCTTCCTTTTCTTCCGACTCCCCATATATCTGAAAAAGAACTTTTTATTTTCCTTGATACGTGTAGCTAGTTGGAGTTCAGTCGCAGCCTTAGCTTTACTGGTTGACTCCCTACAGGTACAGAGAATACTCCTCCTTAGCTGTAATTCCTGTTTTTCCTCTTTTATAAGCCTCTATTTTTAGATGTAGGGAGGTCCACAAGTTCCCTGCTCCTCTTGAATACAAGGGAACAATAAATTAGCATTAGCCATCATGATAATGTAAGCAAGGTTCAAAAAAGTTTTCTTAGGTATTTTTGCAAAAGAAAATGTTTAAGGATAATGTGAGAGCTTTGCACATGTTTCTGAAGAGCTTTTCCCAAGCAGGGAAAAGCATCAAGAATGAAAATTTTTAACAAGTAGGTGATGGAAGCTGTCATTCTTTGCTGTTTGGGAGTGGGAGTCACTGTCTTGATAATGAATGAGGGAAGACAGCTAGTGTGGGGGTAGGCTGTAAAGGACCTTGAAATTGTTTGATAAGACAGAGAAGGATAGTGAGTGGAGGGAAGCAAAAGAAGTTGACCTGGTCAGTGTAAGAGATGAAGAAAGTGATCTTTACAACCATATTCTGGATGGATCTCTGAAGTCCAAGATTGCATTTGTAGTGCTACAGTAATTGAGATACAAGATATAAGGACCCTGGAGGTCTTACATGAGAGTTTTAGCTGAATATCTGGATCAGATAAAACTGTATCTTAGAGAAGTTACTGAAAGAATCTGTAAAATTCATAGACACAGGAAGAGAAGGACAATAACATCTTCAGTTATTGATCTGAATAATAACCAGGATATTGATGCATTCTACAGTAAGTGAGAAAGGAAGTAGAGGGGAGGGCTTGTTGGCAAAAACTGAAAACTCATATATTCATGCTGCGCTTGGACAGGGAACAGGTGGATGACAATACCCAAGGTAATAAAAGGCATAGAGTTCTGTGGAGCCTACATAGAAATTTGGGAGGTGTGGGGATAACCCTTAGAAACATGCTGAAGGAAATATGAGAGAGGATAGATCCTGAAGACCAAGAGAGGACAGGGTTTCAAGAAGAGCTCTATCAGTAGTGTCAACCTGGTCCAGAAGAAGTGGAGTACTGGTTCTGAACTTTGCCTAGGAAGAGATACTATGGCAAAATAATATCAGTGAACTACAAGGGTGAAAAGCTGGATTGGAAAGGATCAAGGATGGAATTGGGGGAGATGAACTCCAGGTAATGACTGTAAGCAGCATGTTAAATGAGCTCAGGGATTAAGGGGACTAGGATTAAAGGGAGTAGAGAGTTGGAGAGGCAAATGGGGCTAAGTGTTTTTTAAGATTGGAAAAATTAAAGTACATGATTATGGTGAGTGGAAAAAACAAAGGGAAAAAAGAGGTTAAGCAGAAGAGAAAGGAAGGAATTGGGAGTGGGCATAAGGGATGTAGCAAATGGGGATATAGACACTGGGAAAAGTGGATGGATTAGAGAAGCAGAACACAAAAGAAACCAGTTGCAGAAGGGAGTTATCACAGAGACACAGAAGGGAAAAAAAGGCAGAGGGAAGATAATATTGTGTTGTATTGTTTCTCCTTGTTGTATTGTATTGTTTCTCCTTGGAAGAAATAAGTGAGATACTATGCAATGAAAGAAATGAAAGTAAGAGGAAAATAGGTTTTGGGGAGTTTTTCAGAGGCAGTAAGAATATGGTTGAACTGAGGATATGATCATCAGGTAAGGTGAATGATATAGGTAGAACTAAGTGGAGGAAAATGTAATGCACTGAACCATGGAATCGCCATAACACCACTTGCTTTGCCTCTTCCTTAAAGCAGTCACTGTATCTTCCTCTTTGGAAAGCCTGTATCCCATTTTGTTACAGATGTTTAAAAACACAGTAATAATTCATGAAACAATGGGCAAGATTACTGCTTGTTATAACCCCAACAAATTCCCTAGGATTACACTGAATTGGTCCAAAAAGCTAAATCTCCATTTTTGCATCTACAGAAATCATATCAAAGCTCTCATTCACACCAATGGAATACAATTAGGATAAAGAAACCAGTTAAGTGGGTAATCTTTAGAGGAAGACTACTTCTTCTTTTTGCTGGGACATGAGTTCAGAATTGCTGTTATAATACACTATGAACTATTTCCAGGTGGAACCACCCTACCTGACAATAAACCATATTTCCTCAAAGTAAAAAGGAGAGAAGGAAATAAAGAAGGAAGAAAGCCAATCACAGACCCAAAGAAAACTAGAACAAGTTATGGGAAAGCAGAATTAAAGGGAAAGCAGATTGAAGAAAAAAGATGTTTCCCAGTGAAATATAGTTTTATTAATGTGCAGTATTATTGCTGAAGTCAAAATATGTTCAGCATTCACCACTGCTAAAAATAATAAGTCCTCTCTACTTTAACATTTAATAATCATACGTTGCAAGCTTTTAAAAATGTCTTTGGGTATTTTTACTTTCATACCAATTCAGAAATTGATTTTACTTTAAATATAATTTCTGAGTTTTCTCCTTTGCAAAAAAACCCAGTCTTTTCAGGTCTGAGAGAGCTAATAAGGCCAACTCCTTGATATATGTTAGGAACAGAGAATAATTTGAGAATTGGAAGGAAGAATTAAACGTTGGGCTGTTGTGATAGCTCTAAGACTCAGTGTTTTGGCTCCAAGTTCTAAAAATCCATTTGAAGCAGGGAAAGACAAGAGGAACAAGCAGAAATAATTCAGGTGTCAAACAAAAGTCTCGTCCAAGAATAAGATTTATTTCAGGCTGTAACTTCTTGCCAGAAGTTTGTGTTTTGGGGAAATGAAAATTTTCTGTCTTGGTGGTATTAGTAAAGCAAAAACAGCTGAATACATTTAAACAATGGACAGAGTGTCTCACTCCTAACTTTGATTTTTCTGGCTTTTGTCACTGTATGTCACAACCATAATTATTATTTAAACATAGAGGTGAACTGCAAAACAGAAATGAAATTGAAGCCTAGGCATGCTGTACAGATGAATTGCTAACTAAGCCATGCAAGGCAGTCAGCACAGAAATAAGTTTTAGTTTATGCTTTTTCAAAACTCAGTATTTCTCATCCGATACTATTCTGGCATAATGAAAATATCCCAGCAATATTTTTCCACATATTGTAAAAAAAGAGACACAAAAAAGGGGATGATGCCAAAAATGCTATAAATTGCATGAAACTTCTGGTGCTCTGCAATGCTTTCAGTGAGAGCTAACTTTTGTCCTATAGGCATTGCCTCTCAATGGGGGAGGTAGATAGAAACTTTGAATGTGAACAAGCATTCAGGGGACCTGGCTTAGGTTAGGTGGTTTAGTTGAAGCTGCCTAAACATAAGCTGGGATCTCTGAGTACAAGTATTTTCTGCTTGCAAGGAGGAGATGTGTGGGTAGCTGGAGGCAAGGGGGGGGGTGTTTTGGTGGGAATGGAGGGGGCTGGTGGGTATGGGTAAGCTTCCATATCCATGCGTGGCTGGGCTTTCCCAGCCCTGGGGCTTTGCTGGGGATACATGTAAACCCATTTTAGGTTGGCTTAACCCATACAGCTCTAAAGTTAGTTCTTATCTGATGAAGACTAACTTTAGATTAGACATAGAAATTTTATGTGATGTAAGACCTTTGAATATTTGCACACTAAACGAACTAAATGTAACAATTGTATAAATCCTTGCTGCCCATGAATGAACTCGCTGTCAACATGGACCTCAGCTAGGCACAATGCAACCTGGGCTGTGCAAGTAACAGGAAACGCCTGTTGAGCCAACCCTCAAGTGGATGCTTTCTGTGGCTGCCTGGTTCTGCTGGCTGGTAAACAGGCAGCAACAACAACTCAACCTTACCTCTTTTTCTTCTAGCTTGCCTATTCTTGGAAATTTTCCAGCATAACAATGTGAGTCAGGGATTCTGTTTTTGAACCAAAATAAGTAACAAGCTTACTTATATCATTGCAAAGGTAACTAAATAAGAATAGTTCCTATGTCCATGTTGAAATAGCTGTACTCATAGAAACCACCTCTTTACCAATACATTTCAGTCCACACTACAGTTTGTACTGCTTTAATTATATCACTATAGTTAAAATGGTGTAACTTTCAAAGCTGGAAAAGATTTAGTGATATCTGCTGCTGTTGGGCATTCCCTCCCTCACTTAGTAACTAGGGCGTGGCACTGGAAACTCTATCTTACAACAAGAAAACCCATTCTGGTAAGAACTATTACATTATCCAAATTAATGTTGAAACTGTTGAGAAATTTTAAGGCTATGTTTGTTGACATGAGTATTTTAAATTTAAACTCCTATATATTCTCCTTTTCTTTATCATACTTATCATAAAGGATTTCATAAATCTGTAGTAATGTAAGAGGTTTCTCTACTTGGCTACTGTCCTGTATTTACTGATACCCTGAATTATCATCATGTCAATTCTGTCAGCATGTAGATACCTTTGGGAGAGAGAACTTTTAAAAAACTCCCATACAAAGACACTGGCATTGGTTTGTTTATTTTTAAAAGCACTTGTTTAACGCTGTATTATTTTTTAACTATAATTTGGGGGCTATTCTTGACCAGTTCTAAAAAAGGGAGCTGAACCTGAAGCTAGCTCCATGCTACCTTTCTGGCCTTAGGTTTGAATTCTTGGGTCATCTTTAGCCCCTGCAAATGTCAGAGCCCACAGTGATATCTTAAATTTGCTTCTGGGCCTGTTTTAGTCAACAGTTAAACTGAAGATCAAAAGAGACAGGAATCAGACCTCTATCTCAGGTAAAATTTTGTTTTTCTATTCAGTACTCTCAGTTATTCATTTGGTGGGGTGATATAAGCTGTTACAGTCAATCAATCAGTCATCAAGAGAGGGATCAATGATGAGCTAGAGAAGAGGCATCAGAGGCTTACAAGACAAAATGGTATTTGGCATGCCAGTACAAACTCAACCAAGTTTGTATGCCCAACTTGCCAGAGTGTCTGCTTGTCATGCATTGTACTCTTCAGCCACTCAAGAACCTGTGGTGGTACCCAGTAGCCCCCAAAAGGCATAATCTTCATGGTCTCTTGAGACTGATGGATGCCATTAATTGATCACTCAGAAAGGGATGGGGAGGGTGGGGCTGGGTGGGGGTGGGAAGGGACAGAAAACAGACCTGGGGCCAGAAGTGTGGCCACAATCTTAACAATAGGGACATTACTGCCACCTTTAAAATAACTTTATATTGCCAAGTATGGCTTCTGCTATAAATGTAACCAAAGTATGGTTGTGTTTCAATCTGAACTAGTCATTGCACACTGCTCTGGAGAGAGCATGCAAAAGGCATTGCTTTAGCACACTTATTGCAAAGCTATTTCTTATCCTGCAACCTCTTGTGCATGTACTTATGTATAGTAGACCCATTGAAGTCTGAGAGTCAGGTGTTAAATTAAAAGAGTTCCCTTTTCAGCTGAAAGAAAACAGAAAGCTTCCTCTTCCCTGGCTTTTAAGAGTATAACTTCCCACACAGATACCTCTTAGCTAGAAAAACACAATCTCTCCATGCCCTATATTTTTCATAAGCTTTAATGATTGTATGTGGCTGTGTGTGTCAAGGATTTGCAGGATAGGGACTTTAGTTAGAAACAATGGTGGACAAATTTTAGAAGATTTGGCATAGCAGTAATCTCTACATCAAATCTACAGAAGTTGTCTAGAAAGAAGAGGTTTATTATTACATTTCTGGCACTTCCGTTTCTCCCGTAGTTTTGCTGGCATTTTCTTTTCCCATAACATTTCTGCATCCCCAAATCTGGTTGTTGAAAGAAAACATATTTAAAAACTACATACCTAAAGTTTATGTGGTCCTATAAAAATATAAGGTTTGAATTAAGTTCTAAGACTAGGAAGAACAGGAAAAGTATGGTTGTAGATATTGAATAAAATTTATTTCTAAAGTATTTTGGCATCCAGTATGTTTAGGTGATACTGAAAATCCCACAAGTTCGGAACCTAGCTGCATCTTTAGATGATTGCAATACCTTTGGATGGTATTTGCATGCTTTACAAAATTTTATCTTTAATTTTTTTTGGTATATTATATAGTTAATTTATTAGAATTACATTTTTAAATTTTGTAAAAGACTCCTTGATTTAACACCCCCTCCCCCTGCCCTCCATATGCAATATGGTATTAATTCACATTGTTCGTGCATTCTGGGTGTCTCTGTTGTGTTTTCTTTCCCTCTTGAATAAGCTGAATGGGCTTTTGCAAAACAGGATCTTATAACATCAAACTGTACGAAAGGCAGATTTCCACAAAGTGCTTGCACAGCACAGACACGTAAAGTATTGGCACTGAGACAGTTTTGTGTGGTAGAGAAAAAGTCTTGTATTTGAATTTTTCTATCTTACAAGGCTTTATATGTCAAACATTAAGTGGAATTGACTGTTTATCCCAGTTGATTTTTGACTAGTGACGCCTTCCAGGTTGGAAGGCTCTCAATTCACTCTGTTTCCCATCAGCACTCCTTGACTACTGGCATGTGGTGCCAATTTGTTCCTTCTGTACAGAGAAGGAAAGAGGTTTGGATTTAATTTTAAGCCTTGACACAAGGTTTAATTTGCTAAAAAGGGGAGCTGTGCCATTGTAAATCTTGGAGGAGACACTAAGGTTGCAAAAGTTGTCAGCCCAGTATGTTTTGAGCTCCATTTGAGACACTTTGTTAAAGGAACAATATTCTTTTTTATAGCTTGTTCAAAGGTATCAAATACACAAGGTAACATGTGCCAGGCTGCTTATTTTACCTGTTCTTGCTTTCTAGTCACCTCTGTATGGTAGCAGGAAATGTACACATTGAAAATAAGTTTGCCCTTATGATGATCAGCAAAATTAGGTAAAGGCAGTATTTTCTGCTTTTTAAACTTCAGCAACCAGCATTGCAGGTTTCTCTGAACTGGGTTACAAAAAATGCCAGTATTCTTCAAAACCAAAAAGGAACTCCGATCTAACATTCCCTAGCTTTCTTCCCTAGGAAGAAAGTCAGTTTTGCATGGGTTTTTTTGACAGAAAACAAGGAAAGAAATTTGCACCGTAGTAAAACTGCAGCAAAATATTTATTTTGATTAGGTTTAAGATCTTTGAATGGCTCAAAAGGTTACTCCTAGGGTTATTACTGACTGTAGTTGTGAAATTCCTATCCCTTCCAACATCGGGCGGATTACATGTATTTAACTGTAAGAGAGAATTTACAATAAATAATGTAGTCAATTTAAGACCATAGCTACACCTCAGGAAGAAAGTGTCTGTGCAAATGGTGGGTCCATGTTTCCCATTTACTTTCTTCCTGCCTCTTGGCAGAAATGTTGTTTAATGAAGAGTTAAGATTACTTGAGGGCACCTCTTTTGTATCCTGTATTCTGGGTCTGGTCTAATTTATTGAATTTATGAAATACAATTTACATCTCATATTTTGTATTTTGGAAGCAAGATAGATGCGAAAAAACACAATATGTATTTGTACTTGCTTGTCGTCAGTCAAATCGATCCTTGGTGTAATGATTTCAGTGGTGTTTCACTGGGATCAATTTGGCTCCGTGCAGGCAGTCTTTTTATACGCCACTTCTCAAAAAGGTTCTGCTTGCATTTTATATGGAAATATGCTTTTTGCCAATCAAAGAGTGAGGAGTTTTTGCCTCATGTCTTCATGAGCTCTGTATGTAATATATTAAAGAACTTAAAGTATGTTATTGGCTTGCAGTCAGTCTAAACCCTGGTGCATATATTATTTGCAAAGGTTCTGTCACTATATCTGTATTGGCAAATGCTTTGTTTCTTTTGTAGTAAGTAGATGCTATAGTATTTGATCTATATAATTTATGTTCCACTGAATAGGCAAAGATCCTTTTTTTTTTTTTACAACCTCTGATCAATTCAGCAAATTTCACCTTGAATTCTGTTAGACAAATGAAATTCAGCCAAGTGTAAACATTCAACTCTTTGATATTTTTCAGTACAAAGATAAAGTTGCTGTGAACAGAGTCCTGCTTAATTATTTTTTTCTGGTCAAAATAACTGCACATTTACAAACCTTAATCACACTCTACTAAGGAATGTGTATAGCCCTTACCAAAATTTTCCTAAGGTAATAAGAAGAATGAGGGGAATACATGGAGAAAAAGGAGGTCTAAGTTTTGCCCTGGAGAGGTAAATAGATCATATATTGAGAAATATACCTTTCCTTCAGAAAACATTATTTCTGGGGCAGAATTCTACTGAGCTGGTCTGGAACATGCCATAGGATTCATCTGTGGACAGCTGCTGATCTCAGAATTGGTCTTATCTCTTTTTTTTATTTTTCTTGTTCAGTGAAGCAAAGAGTGATTCAGGATGAAACCAGTGAGATTCTTTGATTTCATACGAGTCAACATTTTATCTCTCATGTTCACCTTTTGTAAACATATTCTCACACTTCTGATAGTACCTGAGATATGTGATAATGATATCAGATACATATGTATTTAAAATATACTTTTATTACAAATAATTTATTCAACCATGTATCTCATTATTCCTCAGACAGTTAAGGATATTGCTGGAAAATATGTGAATTAAACTTAATATCTCATCTAGTAATTTAAAAAAAATGGATTTTTGACCTGGTAGTTCATCTATGATCATCTGTCATGTAAGTCCTTTTCATTTCTTGGATTATGCTCTACAGACCCAATAAATCATCACTGCTATTTCAGAGCCACTCCAGCCCATTCTGTCAATCTGGGTGTTGTGCATGTGCATTGTTATAATTCAGCATGATAGAAACATTTATGAATCTTTAAAACATAAGTGCACTACCTCACATGTAGCTACTGACTTCTAACACTCAAAATCATGCCCATTTAATTTTTTTTTGCCAAATAACACAAGTGATCAAGAAATATGAAACTAATAGCCAGATCCAGTGTCTAAAATTAAGCCATCTTCTTTCTAAATAGCTGCCATAATCGTTCTATGATATGTTTTATCCTAAAATGTAAGTGCTAAATTTTTTTTTTCCCCCCTACTACTTGCCCTTTCCCTGGATGGGGCCATATTTTGATTCTTCTCAGAGACATACATGCACTGCCAGTGTTGCACATAGTATTTCTATTAAGGATTATAGGATTTATAGAAAAGAGG
Organism: Alligator sinensis; assembly: GCF_000455745.1. Classification (NCBI taxonomy): domain Eukaryota; kingdom Metazoa; phylum Chordata; order Crocodylia; family Alligatoridae; genus Alligator; species Alligator sinensis. Next base: position 16,803 of record NW_005842828.1, on the reverse strand, counting down.
CCTTCATTGTTTTCACAGGAAATCTTTTAGCCAGCTTATCTGTATGGAACTTGCTACTAATCAGTTCTGTCTTCATAAGATCTTATTTTCTTAGTATTTAAGATAGGAGACCTATTACTCCTGAAGGGGTAAGAAAAGTGCAGTCAGATGGGATTCTTTTGAGCCCCTAATTACTACTTGTACTTCACTGCAATTTCTTAGTGAATACAGCCAGTTAACCCTTTCTTTGCCTCACTGGAAAATCCTTTTTTTCAACTCACTTTATGTCTTCATAAGACTGACATTTGTTTGGCAGATTTATGTGCATTATGTTTTAAGCACACATAACAAAGACAATTTAGGAGCAACATGCTACTTCTTAAATTTAATCTGAATTTATTAAATACTGCTACTTTATATTAAAGAAGAAAAGATAATGTATAAAAGTTGATTTGCCAGTAATTCATAATACTCATTTCTTTAATTCAGTTATTATAATATACTTTATGCTAATGTACATTATGTTCATACTTTTATTGAAATTGTTTTGCATGTGAAAATAAGAGAATATCTGTAATGCTCCTGCTTATCCAAAGCTGGATTTTTTCTGGTTTTCCACCAAGTTGGGCCTCCCATCAACTCACCTTCCATGACTTTGATGGTAACAAATAGATAGGAGGGATTCAGTGGTTGTAAATACATAGGTCCCATTGGGGTTACTCACAAATCTGATAGCGGTTGACAAAGGGAGCTCCACCTCCCCTACACCCCCAGCCATACGCCCGCTGTTGGTGTCAAGGTGATGAATTATGTTGCCAGAGTCTGATCTGTTCCAGGTTCTTTCAGAGGCAATCCTGATGGCTCTACCTCGACTTATCCAGTTAGGCAAAATAGCTTCTGATCTACTACCTTTGAGTCAAGCCCTGATGGAAGGACTCCAGGTGCCCAGATCCTAATATTTTCTTCCCACAAAATCAAGATTAAAAAAAATGAAAGAAATAAAGAGGAGCCTCTTCCCAAATGGGTTGGTTGCTTCTGTTCTGGCTAATACCCTTGTCAGCCAGTCTGCCACTCTCCCAGCTCCTTAGGAATGCTGGGTTAGATGCTGGGTTGAGGCTCATTTTCCTTTGCCTCAGATTCCCCACAGCCTATGCAGCTCTATATGAATTGAGCCCCTGTGGCTCCAACACCTCTTTGCCTGGGTGTCCCAAGCTTGCCTCTTCCTTGGGCATAGCTTGCCCAGAGGCAAGGTCTTTTCTCCTGTCCCCAGCACTCTGGGTGTTTTTTAAATCTCCCATGGCAGCACTGGGGACTGACATCATCAGCCCAGCACCACCCAGCTTGAATGACAGCTGGCTCTTAAACTGTAGTGGTAGCACCATGTGTCATTGCAGCCCTGCCTCTTCCTGCTCTGGGGGTAAGTTTCTCATTTTGTTGTGGCTTGCTCAGCTCATTCAGGATTCCAGGGTTTGCTTGTGGGGTCTCTCAGGCCCCTTTCATTACAATATATATTTTTTAAAGTAGGGTGCTAGTTAAATAAGTTAACCTTTGGGCTAGGTACACACAGTCAAAAAGCCTGAGGCTGAATTGATTCAGTTTCTGCAGGTTAGTCTAAAATGCACAGCTTAAATTAAAACAGAAGTGGACAGACATTTACTTTTCATTCAGGAAATGCAGCCACATGGCTGCAGTGGCTCAGGCCACAAGTCAGGGGACCCTAGAGCACAGTTCCCTACTTGTGTGTTCACTTGGTCTTCCTGCTGCCCCTGAGGTCTTTGGGATTTGCAGTCCAAAATTACAAAAACAGGACTCTGCAAGGTTGCTCATCACTTCTTCTTCCTGCTTCCAGGTGCCTCTGGGATTTGTAGTCCACAGTTCCAGCCAGCAGTAAGTTTGAGTGGGAGAAGGGGTGTTTAACTCCCCTCCCTGGCCCCAGACCGGGGGGGGGGGGCAGTCCCCCTCTGTAGACTGGGCAGCATCCCCAGCCAGGCTTGTCTTCCCCACCCCCCACCCTCATTGTCAGTCAACCCTCACTGCTCCAGGTAGGGAGAAGAGGGGTGGGACCAGCCCTGCTCTCTGGAGCAGATAACAGGGCAGGAAAGCATGCTGGGATGCAGGGGGACTGTGATTTAACTTGAACCAAGAAGGGGTCTGGGATGGAAGTTTGATAAACCGGTTTGACCCAAATCTGTTAACTCTGGGCTCATGTACATGCCACAATTTTTGCCTTTTCATGCACTACAACTTTGTGCCTGTTTGCACGAGTGGGATTTCCCAACACTTTAAAAGTCTTTCTTGTGCATTAAACTAAAACTCCATGGACCTAGGTTAGTTTGGCTTGCCAGGAATTAAAGCATCGCATCCATGGATTTGTTGTGTGCAAACACAAAGGCACTCAAAGCCGTTTAATGAGCCTCTTTGTCCACCAGATGGCACTGCAAATTTTTTGTAGTTCACCCCTTTGAATTGCTTTCACTTTTGAATTGCTTCCCCTTTTTCTTTTCTTATGTAGTTTGCCAGTTCCCTGCTTCCACAGCTGCATGGTAAGGCATAGGCATGGGCCCCCCTGGGCCAGGGGGGCAGTGCTGGACCATCCCGCTCTCCTATGGCGCCGGCCACGGATCTGGCTCAATTAGTTTGAAAACTTAGTGTCTGTAAACACAGATGCAACACTCTGAAATAAACAAGTTTAAATATTATAAACCTATTTAATTTAATGAGGATTAAAACCCATGGTGTATACAGGCGCCCTCTGAGGACCTTTGTACATGTCACAAAATTGGTCTTTAAAGTGGCTTAAATGCCCTTTTGCACCACTTTAATGGCATTTCTGTTTGCACATTCAGGCCCCCACCCTTGTGTACATGCCACGGGGGTTTAGTTTGGTTTAATTCTCCCTAAATTGAAGCCGTGTTTTTAAAATCCCACCATTTCAATTTAGGGACAGGTAAACCAAATTAAATTCCTGTGGCATGTACATGAAGCCTACAGTCAACCAGGTTTATCTTAAACCAGTCTCAGCCTTTTTTAACTGATTTATGTGCACTGAGCTTCTGTTCTGTTACAGGTTTAAACCACTTTCTGTTCATTTAAACCAGTTTATGTGTAACTTCTGTCCCTACCCTTGATGTGTCTATCTGATCTAGAAGCTGAAGGCCTGATGTGGGGGTGCTGAGTGCATTCAACTCATCCACATAAGTAGCACCTTCTGTGAGATGAGATGCTCAGTTGCTTTCAGAATTAGGCCTTACATGAGAAGTTTTCTGGTAACCTGCATTTGGACTGTCTGCAATTTGTTCCATATAAGTGAAGTCAAAGGGTCTGTTTGAAACTAGCGGCAGAAACAGGGTCTTAGTGATCTGCCAAAAGTGTTTACCTGGAATAAACACAATGGGTAATAAACTCATGTGCATATGACTTTTCAGAGTGTTTAAGATGCTCTCTGTTGGGCGGTCCAGATGACTTGCATGTGTAAGCATGTATTGTTTGTATAATTAATTAAGCACATTCTTCAGTCACTGTAATTTGGAAAGATGACCATTTATAGAAGATTTGTTTGCCTCTGATGGCACTTACAATTTTTGGGGCAGGGTGGGGAGTAGATAGGTCAGATTTACTTAATTTTGGGGGGTTTTTTGGTGAAAGCAGTGTATTCTTAATCATATTAGCCAGAAAGGAGATTTGTTCCAATGTGAGTGTGTATTTCAGCACACACTGAAAAAAGATGGTTATTTCATCAGTCTTCATATTTACACAAATCTTGCATGATATTCCTAAGAATTTATAACAGAAGCCAAGGGTTATTTTTTGGCTATTATTCCTGCCTCCATCCCAAAACATCCCCAAACTTTGTTTAGCTGTAGGAGCTCTTCAGACTGTTGATTTTGCTGTACTGGGGCTTAGAATGCTTCAGTTTATGTAACCAGTCTCTCTGTTTAAACTTTAATGACAGATCTTTTCATTTTGTTTACAGCCAAATAACAATGCAAACATGTCATGATACAGCAGTAGACATGGTGTGCGGTCATTGAAAAGGGCATTCGCTAAATTGATTTCTTGGTCTTATCCTCTTAAAACTTATTAAAAGCATTTCATTGTTATGTGGTGCTATTAGTGAGCAAAAATAAGCTTTTCTTATTTACATAAGGATGATAGCTAGTCACTGTGTCTTCTCAGTTATTAGTTGTTTGGTTAATCAGAAAGCTGTGTTATTACAGCATTTTCATAGACTGCAGTTAAGCAGAAAAACCACACATGGCATAATGGTAAAATGTATTACTGAAAACCCAAATACACAACTAAATTCAGACTTTAAAGTGTTTACAGAATTAGAATAATTAAATTGTTCATATGGATTTTGAGTATGGATTTACTTTTAAGTAACTCTATTCATGCTATGTTGTTTTGTAACACAAACGTCAGCATGAGGCAGTTTTTTTTGTGCATAAGTGATGCACAATGACAATTTACAGCTGAATTCATCTACTTTCATCTGAATTTTCCATCTGGTGCTCATCATGTAAAGATGTCCAGTCAGCAGAGTTAAGCTGTTTTAATTTTTTTTAAGTTGCTCATGAACACAACCCCCTTTGCTGTTTATCCTTGAAGAGGTTTCTGAACCTTTTTAAGGCTGTCTTTCTGTTGTTTTAGGAAATATATTAGCAAAATATCCCATGTTACTGTAATTTGTGCTTCAAAGTTGGGTTCTAATAGGATGAAATATGCAGGGGGATGAAAGCACAAAGTTACAGGTAACCCACGATAGGTTTAGAACGAAGTGTACTCTAGGCAGAAACAGCTTGTCATCTGGACTGATGCTGCACAAGTGCTCTGGACTACCTGTCCTCATCAGTCATGATTATGATTTCACCTACACTAGTAGAATTATATAAGTTGAAATCTTGTCAAAGAAACATCAGAATCAGTCCCATAGGTCTTTGGTCATACCACTAGACAGCTCTGGGTAATTAAGTCTAGCCCTCTATCACAACAACCATAACCAGCATTTTAAGATGAAACCTGTAAACATATCAAGCTCCAACTTAAAGCTAGTTGTGCTTTTGCTCAAGCTATGTTTATTCAGAGGCTTTGATAGAAATCTTTTTCTAATTTCTAGCCTAAATCCACTCATAACCACTTTATGCCCATCTGTATTTTGTGCCAGTATTGTTCTTTATGTGAGAGAAAATGCTTTTTTGGTGATACATTTTATTGGACCAACTGTATAGTTGGTTGAGATGCTATAAAAGCCTTCAGTGGATTTCTTCAGGTTTGGGAAACAAGCTATGGGGGACTTGGATGTTGGACAGCATCTCTTCCAAGTATGCAACTGGCTGAATAAAATATGTTACCCCCAAACCTTTGCTTTTTGCATAATTCCTAGACCACTATGGCTACAACAGCACTCAACCCTACTACAATATTATCTTTTAGTTTTTATACCTTTCTTTTCTTCCTAGTATTTCCCTCCCCCCTCCCTCCTTCCCCTATGTATATATAAGGATTAATCTTGTTTCCTCACAGCCTTCTTTTTGCTAGGCTTAACAAGTCAAACTGTTTTAGTCTCCTCTTTAATGACAGACTCACTTTTCCCTGATCACCCTAGTAACCTTTTCTGCACCTTTCTTGAACCTAGGTACCTGGAGTTGTATGTGATATTCCATCTGATGTCTAGCTCGTGCCTTGTGAAATGGCATTAATAATTCCCTAGTTCAATTCTACACTACTTCTGATACATCCTAATACCGTGTTTCCTCCTCCAGGGCTTCATCACATTGGTGATTCATCGTTATCCTATGATTGACTAGTACACCCAGGTTCTGCTCTTCTGTTGTTTCCAAGTAATGAGACTGCTTATAGCAAGTAGAAATTCCTGTTATTTGTCCCTAAGTGTATGACCTTGTACTTTGTACAATTAAATCATTTTATTTATATTACTATAGTTCTCAAGGTTATTTAATTCTTGACAATGTCTCTCAACTTTGTGCTATCAGCAAATTTCATTAGCACACACTAATTTTTGTGCCAAGGTCATTAATGAAAATAAGATCAGTCTCAAGACCGATCCTTGAGGAACTCCACTAGTAACCTCCTTCTAACCCCATACTTCACCCTTTAGCACAACCCATTGTGGTGTTTGTTTAATCTCACTTATTTCTTCCTCCCCCATCCCATCCTCTTCTCCCATTTCTCTCCCTTCTGTTTCAGTTTCTCTCTTAATGTGTTGCTATATTTCACTGTTCGAGATCTGTGGAAGTCATATATTCCAACTGTGCTTCACAAGGATGACTATTGCAATATCTTAATAAATTATTCACCATTTACCATTTTTTTTCCTTTTGCAGAATTCACCTAATCCAACGTACTATATAAAAGGAATCTTATTATTCCCATTCTTTCAAGTGTTGCAATTTGTGACTTCCCAGCTTTTGACAAGAATAAGCAGTGTTTATCCTAGATCAAAACTGATGGTGGTAGTGCACTGTAACTATACATGTCCTCGATGAGTTACGGTGCTTTTAAAAATGCCCAGTTATCTTCTGTTGTGACTCTTCAGCTGTTAAAGAATACTTGGTTGCTACCTCCTGGAATGTTAGTATCCAGTCTCAGGCACAGAAACATCTATCCCAGAATAGCACCTGCACCTGGAGAGGTTATTCAGTGGAATTCACAGCCATGACTGGTATGTAGTATTGAGATGGAGGTAAATGGATTTGGCTAATTTTAGTTTCTCCAAGTGTAGGAGCAGAGCTTCTGCCAACTGTGGGAATGGGCAGCTAGTCCATGGAGGAGTCAGGAGGCCTGAGAGAAGGAGAATTTAGTGAATAAGACAGTCCGTGTATGATGCTGAGTTATAAACAAAAATTGAATGAGACAGTATATTAAGCTGATACAGTATCCATCTCCAGTGCCAAGATTATCAAATAATTTTGCATACTGGACAGCACTGTTATGAATTCACTGTGTTAGAACACCAAAAATCTGACAAGAAAACAACATAAAAAAGAACATTGCTCTTAGAACAAAGGGACAAATATGGTAAAAAATTCAAATAAGCCACCCAGAAAACAAAACACCTCATTTCCCAGAAATAGCATAAAACCAGCAAAGAAAACATAGACCCCAGACTCCTGAGTTAACATACACGAAGTGTTAATGACCAAGGGATTAGCCCTCCCAATGCATCAAAAAATATATGCTAGAAGGTCTCAATCATATTAGCCAATCAGGAAAAAAGGTTGTTTAGCACAAGATTATTGGTAAGTGGAAAATTTATAATGGTAACCATCTCAGAAACTGAAATCCCAGATGTACATCTGAGAGAAAGTACTAGGAATAATGGGAAATTAATGGGAATGAAGAAACAAAAATGTCCTGACAGAATTATTTAAGAAATACTGATAAGAGAATAGAAGTTATGAATTATATGCTACAGTGCAAAGAATCTGAAAAGCACACCAAGAAATTCCATATCAGTCCTTTATTATGTATGCATATAGTAGCAGATCAGGGCTATTTCCCTGCAAATTTCAATTACTAGCTCCTTGTCCCTTTATCTATCAGGGTAGAATTATTTTTAAAAGTTTTAAAAGTTGTTTGTTTATTTTAAATTAAAGATGTTCGTTTCCCACCTTCCTTCATCCTGAAGGCTGAGGAAATTTTCTTAAAAAGAAATGTTCATTTCAAACTTCCTCAAAAAAATAAAGGTTTGGGAAAAGTTTAGCTGCTAGGGTGAAATGATGAGCAACTGAGTATAGGTAGATTTAGGACAGATTGCTAGAGAAAGGGTTAGATAACCTTTACTTTACAGGTTTACTGCAGCTACAGCTAAACCTGTATCCTGCTACAGCTAAACCTGTATCCTTGTATCCTGCAAGGATAGGTATATGATAAGATAACCTGCAGATACTAGATAACTAGATTTTCTTATGATGATGACTTATCCATCTGTAGTGAAACTATTCACCAATATGTTAAAGGAAAATGTGCTACAGTAGTTGTGGTAGTGGGAACAGAACTCAATGTTTTCAGGTTTCTAGAGACATCCTTATTCAGTGAATATTTAGGACACTCCTTTTGTTGGAGTATAATTCAGGGCCAGTGTAGCTAACAGGCAGCACAGATAGCCTAGGATGGCTAATTGTAGCCGGTGGCAAAGCATTTTAGCCTGCCAGCAGTCACGTCTTAAGAGGTAACCCAGACACATGGTCATGCAATTAATGATTAAAAAAAACATGATATAAACCACAAAAGATCAGCTGATTGGGGTTCTCAGTCTTGACAACACATCGGATCCCTCATCTTCCATGAGCCCCTGAATTTTGGAGCATCAGTTTGCTGATCAGGACTCCCAGCCTTGGGATTACATCTGAGCCCTTGGCTTGGCTAAAACCCTAAGGGCATTTATAGATGCGATCTGGGAGGCGCGGGGAGGTGCTTTAATTAGTGCCCAGAGTCATGTGTATCAGCATCCTTGCACTGAAAAATGGCAACAGGAGCGCTTTAACTAAAGTGCCCCTGTTGACATTTTTCAATGCTGACATCCTGATACACATGACGCTGAATTTTGACGGAGCATGGTACTTACAACACTCCAGCAGACTTTATTAATCACATTGGAGCAGTCTCCTTCCATGTGTACAGAAGCCCTAAGGCCAGGAATCGTGATCAGCTGACTGGCTTTGTACTTGCCAGTTCAGAAGGAGCCCAGGATCATGAGCCCAAGCTCCCCTGCATCTGCAATATGGTACATTTGGGATCTTATCTCTAATCCCACAATCATGCCTCCTGTCATGCATCTGTGGATCAGGTCGCATTGTGTCTTTAACTGAATGTCTGCCAGCGACTTAAGAGTCCCTTCAGGATGAATTCAGGAGAGCAAAAGCATTCATGAACCCAAGTTCACTTTATCAGATGCTGTGAAAGGATGTGCAGAAAGCAGAGTGTAAGTAGGGAGAAATTAAAATACAACAGACAAGGGAGGGCAGGGAGAGAGAGAGTTTGGAGGAGGGTGGAGAAAAAACCAAACTAGCAATAAACCCATAGGTACAAAGTGGGTCACAAAAGCTAATCCAGGTAAATAGGTAAGAATCCATAGTCAATGTTTAAACCATACTTAATGTAGTCCAGTTTGTGGATGATTTCTTGTTCCATAATTTCCTGTTCATTTTTTTTTTAATCTTTTTTTTGGCTTGTAACAGCAATACTAAGGTCAATGATGGAGAGTCCAGGAAGGCTGAAGTGTTCTGTCACAGGCTTTTGTGTCTTTCTGCAGCCAGTGTTAGATCAGTGTTCATTCATTCTTACACATACAGATTGGCCTGTCTGTCCAATGTAGAGAGCAGAGGGGCATTGTAGACAGGTGATGGCATATATAACACTGGTAAAGTTGCAGGTGAATGAACCTTGAATGTTGTACTTCTTGTTATTAGGGCCAGTAGTATTGTGTTTAGTATTGATGTGGGGACACAGCAAGCATTTGGGTCCATTGCAAGGCCTGGTGCCTTGGTGAGAAAGAGAGCTCATGAATCTGTTGTTTGAGAGCTTCCATTTGAGGCTGGGGAGGGCTGTCTGCAAGCCAGGACACATTTGTCCCCAAAGGCCACCTTGATGTGGTCATCCTTTTCCAGGAGGGATTAAAGATCATTCATCATGTGTTTCAGGTGTTGAATCGGAGGGCTGGAGGTTACAACCAGAGGGATTCTGTTGTCCTCATCCTGGGGTTGGTACTGTAACAGGTTGGAGGGAGGTCTAAGTCTGGCTTTGTTGATTGAGTGGCTACAGTTGAACCATCACTACCCTGAATTTATAATTCAAGGAATGCAATATAAAGGGAGATAAATGAAATATGTACTTTAACTGTACTTATTAACTATTAGGAAAAGAAGGAAGCCTTTCTCTAATTGGCTTCCTTACCTCCTTCTTACCTCTTCTCTACACAGTAAAATAAAATAAAAACACTGATAAATTAATATGCAGACTAAACTCACCAGTGAGGAAGGAGAGATACTCCTCTGTGATTTATAATATCAGAATGAGAGAGGAAAAAAAATCCCCTTATCCTTTACTCCCCATCATTGTAACGGCTAGCCAGCAGGGTGGCACTTTACTTCTAGCTGAGAGGTCAAGTGCATGGCTCCCTTCATAGCCAATGCTATTTGGATTGACCAAGTGATGCAGCTGCCATCCTCTTGAGATTAAGCACATCTGCTGCACAATGTTTTCAGTCTCCTCTGACCTGGGGCATGGGAACCTCAGTGCATTTCCTAACCCAGGTCTCATTAGCGTGATACAATTAGATTATTGAAGAATGCAGTTGACAAAAGGCACATATTATTTATAATTTGTGTTAGTAGTAAAAATTGCTTCAGACTGAAATTTCATAAGCCCATCTCATGTCATTTGTCATGCAATTTATCTCATGAAGAAAGCAACATATTACAAGGAAACCATTTAAAATACTTGCATGCACAATAATATTCTCCTTTTTATATTGCTTCCAGACCGAACTTCAACATTTTTTATTTTGCAGCTTACTTCCATTGTGAATTTTTTATTTCAGTTTATCACTGTAACATTTTAAGAGTTTAAATTGTAAAGTGACTGTTTTTCTCCTGCATATGGAGTTTTTATTAGAAGAGGTTGATGGGTAGATTTTATTAGAATTTAAATCTGCAAAGTTTGTGACAAATATTAAACTAAACTAAAACTACATCTCTGGTGCCATAAAACAATAATGTCTCTCTGAATTGTGCTTTTCTCAGTAGGGTATGTAGAAAATGAAATAAAAAGCCAAGCTTAATTTTATTTTCTTAAACATGCCTAAATGAACTAATGATATTGTACTTTATGGTAATATATTAGGTATCACAATTGATATAATTTGGCACAGAAAGAGTCTGAGTATTGATTTTTTCCAAATAAGACTTGTCCTTTAATCAGTACATTGCCTTGATAGTGTACCATGTTATCCTAAATGTTGTACTGCAAATATCTTCTTTCCAAAAAATGAAATACTGAATTATATTGTAATTGTAGCAATGCATTATATGTCAATAGACATGACAGACTTGGCACACAGTTTGAAGCATTAAATAATGATTACATTAAAATGATTTCCTGATTGTTACATTAATTTAAGATGAATGTATTTACATGGATAATAGTAAAGTATGGAACTAACTGCCCTGATAAGCAAGTGAGCTAATGTAAGTTATTTTTACTAAGAGAATCAAATGCTTTTTTTCTGGAATTGAGTTGTTTTGAAAAAACCTTCTTTATAAAAGTATGTTGTAAGCCAGACAAACCCATATGTACTGGACAATACTGTGAAAGGAAGCAAAGTTCTGCAGAAGTAGTTGTTACAACTTGTTGCCAAACATACATTTGGTCTAGAAGGCTGCACTGGAAATTGTAGAATATTACTATCCCCTTAGATAGCGTTTTTCATACATGGCCCTCAAGCTAATGGGGCTGGTTAAGAATTATCATCTCCATCTTGATGACAGGGAAACTGAGGTGCAGAGACACTGAGGTGCAGAAACTGAGGTGCATGACTTGTCCAGGGGACTTGGCGCTTAGGTGGGAAAAAGTTTAAAATTAAATTAAAATTGCATTACAAAATTTAATGAAATGCAATGAGTATTTAAAAAATTTAGCTAGAACTAATTTGCTAATTGCTAGGACTAATTTTCTGTCTTTAGTCCAAGGGTATAATTCTCTCTGAGCATAGTGATATGGCATATGTTATATAGATATTATAAGAGAGCTCAAAAGTTAGAGTTGTTAGCTATTTCAGCTGAAGCCCCCTTCAAGTCTCTGACTGTTTTTGTGTATGATTGTGCAAAATTGTAGTATTTTTACACAAAACAGCTCTATCTGAATATGCTTTCTATCTGTGTCATTTAATTTAGTTTCACAAAAGGAAATTCCAATTATACTAAATGTAGCAAAAATAAGACTTTTAAAATACCCAAACTGCATTGGTTCCCTTGTTGAGAAACTGTTTATCTATTTGCCACTGAATCTTCTACCAATGAATTTCTTTTGGTGCCAGTTCCCTCTGGGCAAAAAACAGTTCTAGAATTGTAAAATGTGTTGGACCTACTTTTTTCTTCTCTCCAATAGGCAAAGTTTAACAAGACCAAAGCCTGCTGGACAAATAAAAAGAACTAAAGAATTGGAAGAACTTGCAGAAAAAGCAGTTTCAGGCTTCCCTAATTATCCACTGATGCCAAAAGGCACAACAACTGGGAGATTCATATCAGTAGTGTGACAGATATTTTTTATTCTATACTGATCCTGTCAGTAGAAGAAATGCAATACAGATCCTCTTATCATCTTCTACCTCTATTTCTTCCCTCTCATTTACGTGTTCAGGTAACTGAGAAATACACCTCAGGAAAAGTCCTCTGAACTCCAAACCTGCCAGTTTTCTGACATTAAGAAACACTGTATTAGTGGGAAAAAGGACTTACAGAGAAAGCCCTGTTTGTAAAGTAATGTGTGTTTCCTCTGTTCATTAGCGCTAAATATTGCAACATGTATAGAAACAAAAGTACATGGGTAACCGTGTTCTTTTGTTAACCTTTTGTGTAACGTTAGACTTGGGAGCCTTTTCAGTTAGATCAGGATCTTGTTGAGTGTGATCTTAGAGCCAAAATAGAAATACAAAACTCTAAAACACTTGATTCAGAGATGATAGCTTTTATTAGATCAACCAAAAATATAGCAAAAAAAATATTTTTTGAAAGCTTTTGGGAGCGCACACCCTTCTTCAGGCTGAGGAAAAATAAAAAAATTGCAACCCAGACAGGCTAGTAAGTTGGGCAGATCAAAACCAGATGAAGTTCAACACCAAGATATGTAAACTGCTCCACCTGGGGATGAACAATCCTCAACACACCTACCGGCTTGGTGGAGCTAGGGGTAATAATAGACCACAGTATAAATATGAGCCATCAGTGCAACACTGTAGCTAGTAGGGCAAATAATTCCCTGGCATTCATCAATCAATGCTTCTCAAGCAAAACCAAGCAAGTGATTTTTCCACTTTACTCAGCATTGGTGAGTCTGCAGCTGGAGTACTGTGTCCAGTTCTGGGCACTGCACTTTAGCGAGGACACGGTTGAGGTTGAGAGGGTCCAGAGAAGAGCCACCCATATGATCAGAGACTTGCCTGGTAAGCAATACAAGGAAAGGCTGAGGGACCTGGGAATCTTCAGCCTAAAAAAGAGAGGGCTGAGGAGGGACTTGGTAGCAGCTTACCACTACATCAGAGGAGTACATCAAGGACTTGGCAAACAAAAGTTCACCAGGGCACCCTTGGGGAAAATCAGGAGTAATGTCCACAAACTCCTGGAAGACCATTTTAGGCTCAACATTAGGAAAAACTGCTTCACAGTCAGGGTGTCCAAACTGTGGAATAAGCTCCATCCAGAGGTGGTGCAATCGCCTACCCCGGAGATCTTCAAGAGGAGACTGGATGGTCAGCTTGCTGGGGTCACCTGACCCCAGTTGTCCTTCCTGCCTAATGCAGGGGGCTGGACCAGATGATCTTCTGAGGTCCCTTCCAGGTTTACAATCTATGAATCTATGAAACTAGGAAATATTAGGAATGCTTATAGACATGATGGTTCATGTTTTAATTAGAATGCTCCAGTCACTGTCACATGCATTCGGCCCCTGCATGTTTCAAAATTGGTGTAGGGTTGCTTTAAAAATCATCAAATGAGCTTTAGATAAAGACTTCTGTGGCTATTTTGAAACACACAGGAGCTTAATACACTTGGTGGTGAGCTCTTTTAATTAGAACGGCTCTAATTAAAACACCCACCTCCCTTCCACCTCCAAACACAGGTATAGGCAGCCTAGTAGTTTACCAAGCCTAGGGTGTACCTAATATGCACTGATATCAGTCTGAAAAGTATCAAGTTTCTGCCTGTCAAGCCCTTTTTATCTTACAGGGATGAACAAACAGTTCTATATTAAAGAAAAATTATCCAGACCTCTGAACAAGCTTCAAATTAATCAAAATCAAATGTACTCATTGCATTTTTTTAAAGATGCCATAAGCTTTTGCCCTATGCTCTGGGCTTGCTTTACAAAAGAACCACTTAAAATAGTTATTTGTGAGGTTTTAGACGCCTATTTATAAATCATCAAGTGGGGGAGAACCTGGGCCCTAGTCTCTGCCAATACCATTTGGAGAAGCTGCAGGGACTTGGTTCTTTAATGTGTTGAATGAGTTCTGAGATGCTGAGCACTCTCTGTTCCACTTGTGTTCTGTGGAGAACAGGATGCTCAGAACCTTGGAGGACTGGGCCCTTAGCATTTTGACCCTCTGAGGTTTTACCCATCACTTGTTATAACCCCCTAAGAAAACAGTGGTTATACTGGAAGTGCATTCCTCTTTCAAACTTATCTATACAGTCCTGTTTAATAAATGATGTGTTCATGATCTTTTAACATCAGTAACAATTTGTTAGTCATATTATGCTGTAGAAGAGAGAGACTGGGAAGCTATCTGAACCATTTTAAAACTTAAATTAGCCACCATAAAGTGCAGAATAAAATTATAAAGACTTTCTTGTAATACAAAATTCATGGAGACAAAACTCTAATTTCCTGATGGATATATGATATTAATGTAACGGATACCTCAGTGTAGTTAAATTGCATTAAATGGTTATTAATGCCTGAATAAACTTCAAGGAAGTGGGTACTGGTTGAAATGGGATAATATTTTGTTCTGCTAAATTATACGTTAATTGGTATTTCCTGTCTTGTAAAAGGACCTAAAGGGCTTAATAAAATATGTGGTAGAAACATTTTTTTTTCCTTTTTGAGATGTTAAGTCAAGAGTTTAACTGGAAACATTTCAAACCATTCCCAGAAAATTTATCAGAATTCATGATGACATGGGTTACAGGGATTCCCAAAAGTAAATAATTATGGCTTTCAGTTATCCACCAAGATAAGGATAATATACAGAGCCATGGGCTAGAGAAAAAACACAACAGGGAATTTGCATTTGGTATTTTATTTTAAACAATGTTAAAAATATGACAATCTGTGCAGTTACCTTTGAAGCTCACTTATTGTTCATTTTGCACAGGTGTAAATATCTACATCAGGTATAACACAGTGGAAAATCAGGCTTTGTCCTAGATTGTCCCTAGTGTGGAGGCAGAGCGTATAAAGAGAAAGAATGATTTCTCTCCTAATCCTCCTTCCCAAAGAAAACACAGTTCCCTGAACTTCATACAGACATCACACACCCCACCCCTTCTCCCATCTAACACATTTTATTTAGTAGTAATATTCTTCAGACAAAAAGTTAGGAACCCCCCTGCCCTCAGCCATAAAAATCATAAATAAATAGCTAACATGCACCATTCACAACACTGAATATGAGCTGTAGAGAGGCAATGATAGATCTTAGGTTTAGTATGGAAAATATATTGTTACCTCTTTTTGACCTGAGATGTTAGGCAAAGATTGAGATCCTACATTCTGTTTTCTTTAGGTGGGTAAATTGATGATAGTCAGGTATCTTTGATGTATATTGAATATACAATCCAGTGTATTGGAAATAAATGTACAAATTTGTATTTTACTGAACACAAGCAGAAACAAGCAGGAGAGAATCTTTACTCACAAGTTTAAGTCCTTTTCAAGTAGCCTAAAACTTCTCTCTCCCTCTTAGCTTTTACTATCATCGCTTCTATCAGTGGTGCATCTTTGCTACCTTTCCCATTTCTCATTTCTTTTTGCCTATTTTTCTCTCACATCTTATAATCTTATAATCACAATTCACAAAACAACAGCTTGCTTTGTGCCTTTGTTTGGGGCCATGATACATATTGTGTTCAGGTGGAGGTGGCTGTTATTTTAGCTGTTTTAGCTACCTGGGTATATACATGAGCTTAATGGTTTCTTACAACCATCTGAAATGAAGAGTGACAGATACCATCATGTTTTCAAAGATGTTTTAACCAACCCCTGTATCTTCTAAAATAAGGAAAATGAAGTGTATCTGTCATCTTGCACTCTGAATTTATAAAATCCAGGTGAACCTGCTAGCAAGCCTCTTTTCAGAAACCCTTAGCATGCTGGAACAAGCAGAAGCATGGCAAGGATCAAGACCAGGGTGCTGTTGGGGGTAAGTAGGGATGTGGTGGGGGGATTGTGGGTGTGGGGGAGGGCTGTGCCTGTGTATGGGGAGGAGGGGGTTGTGTGTGGGTGGGGTGGGCTGGTCAGGGAGCATGGGTTCCCCCAGGGCCCACAGCCCCCCCCTGCAGGAGCAGCGGTCATGGGGTGCTCCGAGCCTTCTACTGTTGAAGCCCCCTGTGCAGCCCCGGTCACCTCAGAGCTGGTGCTGCCTGTGCCACTTGTCCCAGGTGCAGCCCAGCTCAGAGTGGGACTGTGCGCCTTTCTGTAGCCCCAGGACACTCACGCTGTCACCCAGGGGCTAGCGCCACCCACAGGGACTGCATATCTTGCCAGGCCAGGTCCTGTATGCACAGGCCCCACACACTGCTGGGCTGGGCCAGTTAGGTGGAGGCAGGACCCAATCTGGCATGAGACGTCCACACAAGCAGCGCCAGTCCCCGGGTGACAGCGTGAATGGCTCGGGGCTGCAGAAAGGTGCATGGCCCCCCACAGAGCCACACCGTGCCAGGCTGCACCCATCATGAGTGGGAGAGACAGTGCAGGCTCTGAGTTGATCGGGGCCATGCCGCGATGCGCCACAGGGGACCTCTGACAGCAGCGGGCTCTCAGGGCCCCAGGGCCACTGCTGCTGCAGGGGTGAGCTGTGGGCCC
>NW_005842827.1:679414-679730 GCF_000455745.1 Alligator sinensis | reverse complement strand
AGTAGGACCCAGGGGAAGCCCAGTGGTCTCCCACAAGTGGGGCCCACCCAGCCGGAAGCCTCAGCCGCAGTTTCTGGGCTGGGAGCACGTGGCTAAGCTCAGGTGAAGGGGGACCCTGGGCAAGGAAGGAGCGCAGGTGGGAAGTGGCCCCTCCCCACCCCAAGCCCCGTGCCCTGCGCTGCAGCTGCTTGCAGCCTGTGTGGGGCTGCCTGTGCCTGCTCTGGACAGCCCCATGTGGGCTGCGAGTACCTGCAGCATGGGACACCGGGTGGGGGAGGGGCCGCTTCCCCCCCCCGCTCAGCTTTTCCCTGCGCCC
>NW_005842827.1:677819-679344 GCF_000455745.1 Alligator sinensis | reverse complement strand
GGGCATGGGCGGGGAGGGGCTGCTTTTTTCTCCCCCCAGGTTGGCAGTGGGGTGGGATACAAGCTGGTGCTGATCATGGGGTAAAGTGGCCCCTCTCCCACCCCCTGGCCAGTGCCCCACCTGCAGCCTGCATGAAGCTGCCTGTGCCTGCTCCAGACAGCCCCACATGGGCTGTGAGCACCTGCAGCGCAGGGCTCCGGCTATGGGGCAGGCAAGGGGACTCTTTTCCCCATGCTTAGCACCAGCTTCTTCCCTGCTGGTGAGCAGGGGGTTGGGGCTGTGTGCTGCCCCCCCGCCTGTATTGTGGGGTTGGGGGGCACTGGGTGTGAGCAGGTGGGGAGCCAGTGGGAGCATGGGGCCAGTGCCGGTGGGGCCCAGAGCAGGGTGGCAGGAGCGTGGGGTCCCAGCTGGCAGGGGCTCTCTGGAGCTGGTCCAGCTCCCCCCTCCCTGCTGGTGCAGCTCAGCCTGGCTCCACAGACCCCTGCCGGCCTGTGCCCTGCTCTGGGCCCCATCAGTGCTGGCCCTGGGACTTTGGTCCCAAGACATTGGGATGCTGGTCCCAAGATGGTAACCAGCAGGCGGGGCACCTGTCAAGAGGCAGGGCTAACCATGCGGCCCTCAACAGCCTGCCAAAACTGGGTAAGCAGCCCTCCGCCCAAAATAATTGCCCACCCCTGGGCTAGACCCTACAGCAACCAGCTGGTGAGTTCAGAGCTTGTGGCATACACAGAGGTCCTGGAGGAGATGCCCTGATATGGCGGTGAGCTTAGTGAGCCCACTGGCATCTAGGATTATGGTAAGAGGTGTAAGCTTTTGTCATTGCATGTGCACAACACTGCTGGGGGAAGTAGCTGCACCCCTCCCCTCTTGCTCTGCTCCTGGATCTGCACGTGTTCATGGGATTCTTCATAGACTTAATGAGAGGTGCAGAGTGCTTTTCATTTGCGTGATTAGGGAATTGTAGGAGTAGGTTCTGAGTCCATCACATGCCATTACTCATAGCTAAGGATCTACTTATAGATTCATAGATGTTAGAGTCGGAAGGGACCTCAATAGATCATCGAGTCCAACCCCCTGCATAGGTAGGAAAGAGAGCTGTGTTCAGCTGACCCATCTAACCTTCTTTTGAAGACCCCCCGGGGTAGGGGAGAGCACCACCTCCCTTGGGAGCCCATTCCAGATTTTGGCCACTCGAACTGTGAAGAAGTGCCTCCTAATATCCAGTCTAAATCTGCTCTCTGCTAGCTTATGGCCATCATTTCTTGTGACCCCACAGGGGTGCCTTGGTGAGTAGAGCCTCACCAATTCCCTTCTGCGCCCCCATGATGAATTTATAGGCAGCGACAAGGTCGCCTGTCAACCTTCTCTTGCAGAGGCTACTTAATTTGTGATTTTTGAGATTTTTCTCAGAAAGTGCAAAAAAAATTCAGTTTATGTGATCACCGTGAAAACTGGCATTCGGGGGGGTGGTTCTAAAAATAAACTGCTTGCTCGCCAGTGGGAGGCAGTCACTATTGTGGCTCCG
>NW_005842827.1:674022-677809 GCF_000455745.1 Alligator sinensis | reverse complement strand
CTGAAAGCCACTGGCATGAAGGGAAGCGGCCAAGATGGCAGCTACCTCTGCTTCCTCCCTCTTGGCTAAGAGGGCTGCCTTTTTCTGCAGCTCTGCCCCTCTCGATCCTGTCCCTTGTCACTGACTGACTGACCGCATGAAGGGCAGCCCTCTTCACCAGTCAGTAGCAAGGGTCAGGGCCACCAGGGCTTCTTGACCAATCAACTTGGGGGAGGGGTTGGGGGGGCGCAGAGGGTCTTGCCACAAAAAGACTGCAGAAATGGCTCCAGGTGCTGTAAGTGGCTCATGATTTCTACTTCGCCTCCACTTTTCATTCCATCCAGGAAGAGCACACACCAACTGCTGAAGCTTCTTTAGCCTGACAAAGGGTTTTTGAACCCGAAAGCTTGCTTAATAACTATTCACCAACCATTTGGGTTGGTCTAATAAAAGATATCAAATTCACCCAAGGAACCTTGTCTGCCTATGTCCTTAGACCAACATGGCTACAACCCAAACCCCTACTCCGCCTCCATGCACTTTAAATAGATCCCTCCTCAGTCATGCTGATAGCTGGAGAAAGTCTGCAACTCTATTTTGGCTGGCTTTTAAAATGACGATTAAAAATTGAAACTGAAATGAGCCTGAATAATAGATATTTTAAAAATAAGTCTCTCAGAATTCAGTGTTTCTTTTGTTTGTGGTACAGTGGAGTCTTTATTTAGTTCAGCAAAGACTGTAGCTGAAATAGGATTTGAATGAGAGCATTGTTTTTGCTGGGGTACTTTTCTTTGGTAAAGGTTTAAGGCCAAACTCAGATCTAGGAAGCTTACCTGTTGTTTTTTTTTTTTAAAAAGTGCATTTAAAGTTCTGGCATAAAAAGGTTTTTTTCTTGTTATGAAGAGTTCAAAGCAGTTTCTCAACACATCTCCTATTGACATCTGTTGAACAAAGCAGGCAAGGACATTTCTAGATTTGCTTAGTTGCTTTCCTGAGATTTAAATATAGCACTTAAAATTTATGATGGTTTATTTATTTCTTAAATAGTTCTTATTTCAGTGATTACCATAATTTCACGCATAAAGAACACCCTGGCATAAGAGAGAGACTTTCTTTTTGAAAGGCAGAATGAAGGAAAAAACATCTTTCCTTGTAATGAGTAACTGAGTAGCAGCACTTTGGAAAGTCTTGTCAACTGATCAGCAGGTGAGGGGGGAAAAAGGCTAATATTCTGTTTTGGGGGTGTCAGCCTCTCTATCTGGTTCACTGGACTACTGGAAGGCACCTGAAATTGGACCTTTTAGCCCTGCTGGGCATGGTCATTGGTGGTGAGCTTGGCTTGCTACCACTGGACCCCATACCCCTGCTGGTCCCTGCACTGCCCCTGCCAGTGTAGTAGCCACTGTGGCAGCCCTCCTGCCCCAGGTTGGATGTAGCATAGGGCCCCAGTTGAGTTGGATATCCCTGTTCTGTTTATTACTTTCTCTGAAAATAGTTTTCTAATGCGAGTACTGTGCATTGGTTAATCTACTGACCTTATGCTAGCATCTTTTGGTTTCAGTTTCTTTTTTTTATTAAAAAACTTCAAGTTCTACTCTTTGTAGGAATGATAGGCAAACTTCAGTGTGTTTGGAAGTGGTGGTAAAGCTCATATCAAAGTAGTTATTTTTTTTGTGCTGTGCAATATAGGCTGTGACAATATTCAGTAACCACCAGAACATATTGCATGCATGAGCTTGAAACTCACTTTCTTTCTATTGTTCAATCTCTGGAGTATAGCACTTGCCCCACTATATGAAAGAACTGTTTTGCTGTGTGTCAAAGGGAAAAACAACAGTTTCATGTCTTGCAACTTAGTTTAAAAAATACAGGAAATAGGATATTTTAATGTACTTTTGGCCAGAACTGTGTCTGCATGTGTGTGCGTACACATGCACGTGTTTTCTTTAAATCACTCATTTGATTTTATTTAGTTTTTTTTTTTTTTTTTTTTTTTTAATTTGAAAGTGTGGAATCTGTAATGGTTCCCCAGCAAAACTTTTTAAATAATGCACATGGATTTTGTTATTAGTGTTGGAAATTTAGGAGTTGAACTTCTGCAAGTGTTTTCGTTGAGAACTATGTGATGAGTAAGGTAGCATTTTTTGGAAACGTTGAAATTCCAACAGTCATAAGTATTGTTTGATTTGCATATTGTATAGAGCAAAATTCAGTGGATGTTTCCTCCCCCCTCGCCCCACTGCTTGCTTTATAAGTTGTTCATGTTTGTAGCAAATGGGGGATTGTGCTATATTAAATGAGCAAACTATATTTTATGTTTACATACTAGGAATAAGCCTCTATAAGCTATATGCTCTTACTCAAACACATGCCTGTTGTACTAATTACTGCAACATTTCTCTTGTACTAATAACTGCAAGACTAGTAAACTACAGCAAAGTGAAAGGATTTGTGATGTAAAAGAATATGGAAAGAAGTTGGAAATATGGAAAGAATATGGGAGTTTACTCATTATATAAGCATAATTGATGATACAAATTTATAGAAGAATCCCATATTACATGGCTACCGTTTCATTATGTTAACTGGGGAAAAAGTAATTTGTGTAGTCAGCCTCTGAAGTGTCCATGCTTTTTAGATACTGTAATCTGTTTATAAACCAGTCATTGCATTTGGAAGTATTTTACAATGCATTCACCTTCATCCAATTTACTCAGAGTATTTATTTCATCAGATACTCTTTATTAAGTTTCGTCATGTTAATCTAACGAATCTTGTAGTGATACTGCCAATATGGAGCTTAATCTAATAATTGATTTATTATCTGCATTGCTGTTAACCCTGAGCAATATAAGTATACGCTGAATGTGTAAAGTAAATGGGACCACTCATAGTTAAAGTTAGCAACATATTTGAGTATCTTGATGAAACAGGGTCATAGTTGATGTGTTCATGACTTTTTTTTCACTAAGCAGTTCATTACAAATGTGACACTTGAAAAAAACAGTATGATGATCAGGTCTGAATGTCCATGTTCCCTTTACCCTCTCTAAGGTGATATTTAAATGATATAAAGAAACAGTAATCTAAATTTTTGAAATTTTTGTTTTAAAAGAATGAAAACTAGCTTTGCTGTCCATTTGCTTTATAAATAGTTTAGAACTAGGTTGTGAAATCTTTATTCATTCAGAAAAAAATCCTTATTCCAGGAACAGTTTCCTTAAAATCAGTAAGAGAAAGGTACACATGAGCAAGTATTATAAGCTGTCACTTTTTGGAAGGGGTTGCGTTTCAACTGTTTTGTTTTGTTTTTTTTAAATGGGAGTTGTTTAAAAAAGCCCAGTTTTAAGTGTAGTGCAGCTAGATGATCGGCAGGGATTCGGGTTTTCTGTTTCCCACAGAAAACACCATGGATTTTCCCTTTTTATGCGAGGAAAAATGCTAGGGTTTTTTTAAGTTTTAACAGAAACACGTGGATTTTACTGTTTTGCCAAGAGCTCTCTGCAAGCTGGCAGAGGTCCAGCTCGCAAGGGGTGGGGGGAGCAGGAGGAGGGCAGTTGGGCAGGGGGCACCATGTATATGTACATGCACATGGCTGCTAGGCAGCCTGAAGAGCAGTTCATGCAGGTAAGTGGAGGGAATTGAGACCCCCAGAGGAAGGGAGTTGGGCGGCGCGGGGCTGGGCCTGGGACAACTGCCCAGCTGGGCAATGTATGGGGCTTGGGGCCTGGGGCTGCAATGCATGGCTGCAGGGCCCTGGTGGGGAGTGGGATGGGGCTTTGGGCAGCTCGTATACAGGATGGGGGGG
>NW_005842827.1:673129-674012 GCF_000455745.1 Alligator sinensis | reverse complement strand
CAGGGCTGGAGGGCTGTGGCTTGGGAGTGAGAGCTGTAGACCTGTATCCTGGTGAGCTAAGGCGGCAGGGAGAACTCTGATTATTTATTTATTTATTTTTTTCCCTATGATAAAAAAAAAAAAAAAAAAAAAACCAACCCCAAAATCAAATACCAACATGTGTAGGTACTTAGAATTTATTTTACGATAATGATTGAGGCATTGGTAGGCTTCCAAATTGAAACCAGGATCCCTCATGAACTGTACTAGATGTAAGAGAGAAGTACAGCTGTATGTGTAAGTAGCTTTCCATCCCTATGAAAATATCTATTGTTTTATCCTTATCAGTTGGTAGCATCAACCAAATTAATGTAGTAGTTTTCAAATGGGTATGGTTTGCCAGAGAGTAATGGTGTTTCACAGATTCACAGAAGTGTAGGGCTGGAAGGGACCTCATGAGATCATCGGGTCCAGTCCCCCTGCTCTGTGCAGGAAAGACTGCTGGGGTCAAATAACCCCAGCAAGGTGTGTCTCCAGACTCCTTTTGAAGATCTCCAGGGTAGGTGCCTGCACCACCCTCGCTGGGAGTCTATTCCAGAGTCTGGTCTCACGATCAATGAAGTTTTTCCTTGTATCCATTCTGAAACCTTCTTCTAGGAGTTTATGACCGTTGCTCTTGGTTTTGGTGACTAGTTGTTCACCTAGCCCGTGATGCTCTTCCTTGATATATTTGTAAGCTGCCACCAAATCCCCCCCGAAGTCTTCTCTTTTCTAGGCTGAACAGTCTCGTATTTGTCAGCGTTTCCTCGTATGGCTTGTTCTTCAGGCCTCTAATCATATGAGTGTTGCTGCATGTTCATGTCAGTTTTAACACTCTTCCTAAGGAATGAACATGCAGAGATGT
>NW_005842827.1:670845-673078 GCF_000455745.1 Alligator sinensis | reverse complement strand
AATACAAGTGACAATATTTTGCAGCTAAAGGGGCACGTGGCCCCGAAAAATAAATAATTGAAAACCATGCTATTAATGTAGGCATCTTGTTTAAATTTCTGTCTTGCTCACATACTCACTTAGTCTCCCTCTCTTGGGGGTCTTGTTACCAAGGTTCCCTCCAAGCTGCATGTGTGTGCAGCTGCGCACAATTTAATACCATGCTGCGCACTAACTTATTAACCTGGCACATTTGCCTGGAGAGGAGCTGAGCTGTGACATGGTGAGGCGGGGGCTGGCGTGGGCCGTGCCAGTGCCGGGGAACTGCTCTACCGGATTGGTACTGCTCTCCGCCTTTCAGCTGCTTTTACATTGCAGAGCTGTGCCTGCCCACCCGCCTGCCTTGTCCGGCAGCACCCCCTGTCGGCCACAGGGAGCGGCGCGGGCAGAGCTGGAGGGAGGGGCAGGGTCGGGCAGCCAGGAGCAGTCATGTCCTTCAGTGTCGCCTTCGGTGGGAGCGCTACAGGGGCCACTTTGAGCAGGGAGCACTGCCTGGAGGGACCCTGCTTCCCATAGGGGCTCAGGGCCTACAGGGTGCCCCTATGGGGGCCCTGCTGCCTATAGGTGCCCCTGCCCCTATAGAGACACTGCTGCCCCTAGGCTGCCCCAGCTTTTCCTTCAGGTGCCCCGACTGCCTAGAGGGTGTCCATGTTCCCTTATAAGGGGCCCCTGTGCCCCCATGGGAGCTGCACTGCCTATAGGGGGACCCTGCCCCTCGTGGGGACCCTAACCCTACCCCTAACCTGGGGTCCCCTGACCCCTAGTTGTCTTTCCTGCCTGGTGCAGGGTGGGCTGGACCTGATGATCTTGCGAGGTCCCTTCCAACACTTACAATCTACGAACCCTATAGACAACATCCAGTGTCTACAGGGTGTCCCTGCCCTCATAGGAACCCTGCCTCCTATACAGTGCCCTAGCTTCCCCTGTAGGGACCTTATTGCTTATAGTGCCCCCATGGGAGCCGCACTGCCTATAGGGTGCCCCTGCCCCTCGTGGGGACCCTAACCCCGAGAATAGTGTTGAGGATCCATTACATGAGGATCTAGTCCTATTAGGCTTAGCGTAGTCCAGATCCAAGCTTAGCGAATGGGGGATGCAGGACCGAAGCGGGGCGCTTGTGGATTGCTACACCATGGAGGGAACATTGCTTGTTACCCCGTCATACTTAATTTTTAGTTAAAATTATGCTACATTTAGTTATTAAAATACTAATCCTTTTTCTAAGAGTTATCTTAACCAAAGAGGTTGGGCTCTTTAGGAACAGAACAGTAATTGGAATATTCCAGGTGAGCAAATTTAGCATGGATTGAGAAATGTGTAATCTGATTTGAAGCTGATGAGTAGAAGAAACTGCAGGTGAGGCTTTATATAAGAATACTTCAAATCCCTAATAATGAATATGAGATCCTGCATCTATTTTCAGCTCTCTTCTCTCTGCACCTTCTGAGTTAACACCACCTAGAACTGTCTGATGTATTTGGGAAATGACATCAGGGTGTTGCCTCTCCAGTGGATGTGTCCACCCTGTGCATTTGTGCACACATTCTGTTTTTAAAAGTTATCTTTCAAATGTGTTGAGTGAATTCACTCAAATACAAACCTGCATTGGTTTTAGAAAGCACAGTGCAGGAAGTGGACCATCAACGTCTATCAGAAATAGAAACGTGCTGTACTTGCATAGGTTCATAAATCTGTGTTGACACAATGCATAGATGCTCATAAAACTACTCTTGCAACTTGAGCAGCAATCCAACAAACAGCCATAAATTATATTTAAAGAAAATAATTCTCTTACAGTAATGTAACACTGGACTTAGTAAGGGAATACTTGTTTTGTCAGAAATGTCTGAGGTTATCAGTACCAAGGGAGACTTTTTTTTTCTATCTGATCTTCCCTATGATGTAGTTGCCACTTAAACGTAACCTGACATTCCATGTGCCAAGCAGTAGTCCTTCTATAGACACTTGAAAATGTTAATGAGGATGCTTAGTTTTTCTAGATAAAAGCATTTAAAATACCTTTTCTTTTGAGGTAACATACTATTCCCAGGCAGTTTGCAAGTACCATATATGAAGCAGAAATAATATTCATGGTCATGCTGGGTAATAGATTGAATTTGCAGGATTATTGGGAGGAATCCACTATACATGAAAAGATAACTCCTTGAAGATGTCTATTCAACAGATATCAGCC
>NW_005842827.1:669806-670814 GCF_000455745.1 Alligator sinensis | reverse complement strand
GGAAAATAATTAGTGATTTAATACAGTGAACCAGTGTTAATCAAAATGAGTGAGAAGATAGCATAGCTTTCAGTGTTCTGTAATGTTGTAAGATATTTGCGTGGAAAGGGGAAGAGGTAGAAATGGCTTAAGTAATGTAGTTGCAGTTTGTGAAATTCTCAACAAACGAAACAGTAAATTCACAACAGAAGGCAGGATCACACCTTCTCTCCCTCAGCCAGAAAAGCCATACTGTTCCCAAATCCAACAGTGAAATAGTAATCAAGCAGGTGGAGGAAAGGAGGATCTAGTGTCATCATCAGCTGTGAAGACTACATCAGTGAGGCTAACTGACACCTCTCGGACATCAACTACTATGAATGGAGACCTACTTAAGTTGCGGTAAGACAAAGCTATTTTGCAGGCATTTTGTGGTGGCCCCTACACTTGATGCTGATTGGTGGAGAGGCCCTGCCCCTTGGCACTGATTGGCAGAGAAGACCTGGTGGGGGAAAGAGGAGCAGCTGCCATCTTGTGTGCTGCCCCCTTTGTGCCACCCTTCCAACTGGTGCCTTCCCCTCCCAGATTTTGTGGGCAATTCAGGATTTCATGGTTTCTGCAAAACCATGATTTAGGTAGGTTCCTAACTGTGAAATACCTGGGGAGGACCCTACAACAGTATTCACTCATGAACTGGAAGGTGTTATCAAATCCCTTCTGTACCAGCTTCAAGATAAACCATTTCCATTAATCCATCACTCTTCTACCCCAAGAACCTCTTGTGTGTCCCCAAAGATTTAGAAAGAAGGCAACATCGACAGACCAGTCATATCCAACTGTGGTACCATCCCTGAAGAGCTATTGGGATTCATAGGTCACTGACAAATGTTCAGTTAAAGGTGTGACGGAATCTGATCCGTGATTCCAACAACTGTGCCTCCCATCCATGGCAGGGCACGATAGTGGAATTGCGGATCAGATCTCAATTGTGCCATGTTGCCAGTGCAGTGGGATCCTGGGATCATGTGA
>NW_005842827.1:656586-669775 GCF_000455745.1 Alligator sinensis | reverse complement strand
TTTCCTGCTGGGAGGCCCAGTCAGCTCATGGGTGCTCCCAGCTGTAAAAGGCACTGGAGCCCTTCAAGACTCTGGTGTTGGCCACGCATTCAATTTATAGTGCAATGGTAACTAGTCACAAAGCTTTTTCACACATTTTGTGTACATTTTGACTTACTTCCTGTATTATCATGCCACTAATTGAATGAATGCGTGGCTGGGTTACTACTTAAGTGTGATTAACTGGTTAATTATGTCTTAAATATTACATCTGCCAGAGGCCATAAACCATCCAGAAACCACTTATCACTCAAAGAGCAAGTTGTTTTACAGGACAACACAAACTTTCTCAATAAGATCCAGAACATCAGCTACCTCCTTTAGAAGACCATACTTGCAACCATAGATGCTGCCAGCCTGTACACTAATATCCTAAACCATGAAGATACAGCTGCCTGCCTGAAATACATACAGAAAATCAGATTACACTTGGATTTGCAATAGCAACATATTGCACAAATTGTCCATTTCACCCTTATCAACAACAAACTCACTTTCAACAACTGGTGCTTCCTCCAAACTGTGAGCACCAGTATGGGTGCAAAGGTGGCTCTGCAATATGCCAACCTGTTCATGAGCTATATGGAAGAGAAGCTTTTTTTTTTTTTTAAGATTTCACCACCAAACCTGAATTATACCTGTGTATACATAGATGATATCATATGGACTGAATAGCTGGACTTGCTTATTGACTTTCAGATCAGGTTTAACAAGTACCATTCTCCAATCAGGTTCTCTCTGGAATGCTCCTACACTAGCATCAACTTTTCTAGGTATCACAATCCGCATCCATGCTGGTACCCTACAAATTACTGTGTACAGAAAATCCATGATCCACCACACTTATGTCTGCAAAACCAGCAAGCATCCCAAATGCCCCCAAAAAACGTTGATATACAGTTAGACCCTTGGATACTACCACATCTTCTCTAAGGAGAATGCTCCATGATGCCCATCTTGCCCAACTGAAACCTGTCTTTACCTAGTTAGGACACTCAAGCTGAGAAATAGCCACCCAAATACGCTGCAGAAGCATACTGAATACCCTTGGTTGTCACCTATTATCATCCCAAACTTGAACTAATAAGCAAGATCATCGAACGACTATAGTACATACTTGAAAATGACCAGATTTTGAGAGGGAGAAACTCATCCTGCCTTCCTCCACCCCCTCCCTGCCCTAGCCTGATTCCTGGCCTTCAGACAGTCCCTAACCTTGTCCAACTCGTCATCAGAAGTAAACTCCATGCTGATCTAATGGGACATAGCCCTGTTTTAACAATAAATGCAAGACCTGTCAACTCATTTCTACTGCCACAACTATCGATGCTCTCCAGAACAAAAGCATCAGAATCTATGAAGATCATACACATGCTTATCCCAGAATGGAGTATACCTCATCCAGTCCCCAAAGTGCCCTCATGGGTATTATGTGTGTGAAACCAGACAAACTGTGTACCAGAATGAATGATCACCCAATGAACATAAAGGGCAGAGACACTAGAACTCAGCTAGAAGAACTTTTTTTTTTTTTTTCAGTAAAAAAAAATCAAAAAAAAAAAATCATTCCTTGTCTGACTTCACAGTTGTTGTGACCAAAAGAAATCTGCCAAATACCTTTGAAAGATGAGAGAGAGAGGTTGGTCATTTAACTGTGACTTTCATGAATTGTAACTGTTTAAAGTGATGCAACTGCCACGATGGCCCAGGAAAGAATTCTTCTGGGTGATTTTTATCTTTCATTGTACCAAGTGTATGGTTATCACAGTACCCTTCCTCAGGACACAGCGGAATGTGTAAAATCCTTCTTATGCAGAGCAGAGCCTCTATTCTATGCATTTTGATGCATCATGTCAGCCATTACCTCCTTTGCAAAGTTGAGTTTATATAAAAATATCACTTGACATGCCTTCTATCCAGATGCTTCTCCCTTCCAATGGGTACATCTTATTCTGCAGAATGCCTCAGGCTAAACTTTAAATAACAGGCACTTTTCCGCCTTCCTAGAACAACTGGATTCAAGTTACCTGTCTTTGAACTCTCAATATTTAGGTGCAAGTAGATATATTTTTTTTGCCCAAGTTTAATTTTGTGTTGTAAAGTGTGTATATTTAGGTTCATAACGACCATATGCCATTCCTTAAAGGAAAATTACTGGAATTAGTTATCATTAAGAGACAATTTTTTTAATGTTAAAAAGAGAGAATTTCAACAGTATTTTTTTGACATGATGTTTATTTAGTATTTCTGTTCATGTAACAGGATTGAATTGTCTTATGTGCCAGGATTTTTCCACTCTAGTTGTCCTCCACAGGAGTCTGGGGATACAGAATGAAGCTTGCATATTAAAGGACAGTTGTTTAGCTCCGGGTATTGAAAACTTTTGGAAGATTGTATGTGTGGCTTTTAAAAAAATAATTTAGGGCTGGAATGCTGCCTGGCCTTTGAAACTGTTCTATGTCCATGGAGTCAAATTCATTATTTCAGGGGGTTAGGTTGTGACAGCTTTCAGTCTCTTTTCCATAACAATAAAGATTCCCTTTAAATTTGGCCTTCGTCCAATTCAAACTCTGGCTACAAATGAAGTATACTCATTTTTTTTACTGTTAATTTTTGCCATGATTTTCATCTTTCCCATTGGTGATACAATCTCCATTATTGCATTATCCTAAAGTTCTAATGCTTCCTGTGATCTTTTGCACTGTTTATACTCAGCTGGAGATGATGCATTTTTTAAAATAAATTTTATGTTATGTAAAATTCTGACCTAAATTACTTGCAAGTACTATTTGTCCACTTTAAATTTCCTTTTGTGCTCATTTTTGCAGACAAAGCATCCGCTTTCTCCAGGGCTACTGATAAATGTACCGACAGATGGTTTTATTTTTCTTTCCAAGTTCCTAGCGTGCATTTTTAAGCTTTGTTCAATGTGAGCCTGTTGTCAGAAATTACTGTGAAATTGATGGCAGTCTGACTATGTAATACTATCTTAACTTTTGACAGTGAAGTCTGGCATGTGAAAACTGGATGGATTACAGCTTAGTATTTCACATTTAGATTCCATGTTTCTTTAGCTGAAGAGATCAGATTGCAGGGAACAGCACATGAGAAATTTAGGACATGTACAAATAAATCCCCAGAACAGATTAGAAGCTCTTAAAAACTTGAAGGCAACAGTATTCAAAAATTGGTGGCAAAGTGTTAATTATTTTGATGTTAGAAAATAGTTTAGTCAGTATGTTTGAATACTAAAGAGATGGGCCAGGTACCTATAACGAGGGGCTCTATCACCATGGCATACTTAAAGGTCAGTTTCTCCTAAAAGATACTTTCTTAATTGTTAATTTTGCTGTAAGTGAAAGGCTTTCTTTCAGATAATCTAGCTCTTACAATTGCTTGAATCTGCATGAAGTTCTGAACTGGTTCATTTTACTCTGTTATGGGACTGATTATTAAGTCACAAATATTTAATTACACAATCTGATGGGAAGAAGAGGTGGTGAGGGAATGAAGAAAAATAAATAGCTTTGAAAGTTAGTAAATATAAGAAATATGAAGGAAACCAGTGACTTGCGGTTACCATTGAACTTAAAATCTATCCAGAATGGATGTCATGCAAATATTGTCGCTAGACTATAAAGGCAATACAGGAAACATGACATACAGAACTGAATAAAAAAATGAGTTTAGCTGTTAAAGTATTAACATTTATCATCTCTTAATGTTTTTAATTTTGAAGAAAGATGCTAAACTTATCACTGTTAAAATTGTATGCATGTATTGTCACGTCTTGTTTTAGCTAAGCAAACTTTTTCTGATCTAACTTCTCTCCAGACTATCAGTTAAAATATTTTCTTCACTGCAGCTTTTAATCACGTGTTAGATCTGTTCTAATAGGTGGAGTTAGAGCTGTTCTTCCCTCCTTCTCCCCTTATTTTACTGTCAGCCTCTCACAGTTCAAAAGAATGGAAACAAGCTGATACAGCTGTTTCCACCTTCTCTGTTCAGGAGCTTGGCTGTATGTGCCTAGGAGGTTGCTAGGTTTATTTTCATTTAAGGAGTTCTGTGAGCTTGGCACATAGTGCACATGGAATGTTTAAAGATTTCTTTCTACAGACCTCTAAAGTTTTACTGGGTATTTGTAGACAATATTATTTATTTATTTATTTATTTTTTCTTTCCAAAATGTGGCCAAAACTGTGTATTTTCCTGGGAGAATAAATGAAAGATAAGGTAACTTCCTGATGATATGAAAACCATTTTCCTAAACTTTAGACTAGCTCCTGAACTCATTACATCAGATTCTATACCATGTAAAACCTATTTTATTCTTTGTCAGCAAAGGAAGTTAACTTTTAAAACTTCAAAAGTATCTTGCACCATCTCCTTTCATTTTGGTTACAGTCATACTAAACCATTTTAAGTCCCTCTGTCCTCCAGACAATAATCCTAATAGTTTTCAGTGGCTAACAAATCAGGAAAAAATAGCTAAATGACACTCCTCTTCTATCACAATTTAAAATTAGAGAAGAAAGTGTCAGATGAAGATTTGACTCCTCATTCAGAGGAAGAGGAAGGAAGACTGCAGGTTTCATATTAGCTGTGTTATCAGTTACAGACATCTTTGGGTTTGATCCTTTGATAGGTTTGGCAGAATTTGAGTGTTATTTTTAATAATTTTGATGGATAATATTTTTAAAAGAACTTTGATAGAATAAATGCATATTTTTTTTCAGCATTTATTTAGTTTTTTATTGTGGGTGGGGGGTTTTTTTGTTTTTGGTTTTTTTTTAATGAAATTAACAACATAAAGATATTCCGCCCTCAGGATGGCAAAAAACCCCCCAAAATCAAGGAAAAAGGCCAACAAAGTGCTGAAGCGGGTATCCTTTCTAATTGGAGTCTTTCTGTCCATGTACTAGTTGCACCAGTAGGCTCTTTGTTTTTACAGTTTCTCCCTGGTTTTCTGCAGCTGAGTTGTCTCACTCAGGCATCGGGAACTCCCCGCCGCTGCTTTGCATGTGTACCTCCATGGTCGCTGCTTCTGGTTTAGCTAGAGTACTTTACTATCTTGCTGAAGAATAAATGAGTTTACTCCAGGCTAATAGGGGTGCATGTGTAGACATGTGATGTTTACTGCATAGCTAATTAGTCTAATACACAGTAAATGTCTTGTGTAGACGCACCCTATGAGGATTTTTAACTGGATCAAATGGTGTATTGTTGGGATCAAGGATGAATACCTCTAACAAATATGTGGTAAGATAATTTTTTTTCTAGTTATTAGACATTGTGTCCAAAAACTTTTTAATACTAAGTTGATAAACATGTGAAAACTTTCAGAGGGAAGGATTTTTTGATGCTGAAGTACATGGAACAGCAAAAATCATAATAGATGATGAAAAGGCATTAGTGTCAGTTACATTGTCAATCATACCTTCATCAGAAGACTCTGCTTCATGATGATGCTTTTAAAGATGATGGAAAATGCAAAGAAAAAATATTTTGGTGCAGGTAAGATGTCCCTTTTTAAAACTGCAGTACTTTTTGACAGCAAGTGGACACCTATGACAAGAATTGAACAAGAGTTTTGCTGTTTTACCTATGTGTATCACACCGAAGAAAAGAACTCTCATTTGAACAGTTTTTCCATATTCACCTAATTTATTTCTAGTTTAAAAAAATACAAGTAATTTTGTTTTTCCCTGACTCCTCCTCATATGAGACATTAATACATTGTGGAATGCAAATCTACAGCCTGAAATACTGCTTGTATTTCCATTAATCAGTATTGATTCGGTTCTGTTCTAATTCTTGCTGTTCCACAAGATTTCAGCCCTGCTCCCTCTTTCCTAAAAGGACCTTTACAAACAGAGATCACATGGAGGGACCGCCTGCTGCCAGTGGGGGATGTCCTAGGCACATGTGAAGTCAGGGACTCTGTCTGCTCTTCATAGAATGGAACTGACTGCGGTTTCAGGAAGCTACTGATAGAGGGCACCAAATATATAGCGGCTCATCCAGCAACTTAACTTGGGCCAAGGAAGAGAGAGAACAGGAGGCTGTAGAAGCTCAGAAGAAAGGAGCAGGAGAGAGGGTGCCTGTTCTTATGCAAATAGGAGGGTGGGGGGAAACCTATGGTGTAGTCATGCGTGAGCTGGAGTCCTTGTGAAGTATAGGAAGGGGTGTCCATTTTTGTATGTATTGTTTGTATCTTGGCACCTGCACAGAGCCCTTACTGATGTCTTTTGATAATTGTGATGCAGTCAAAAAAGGCTGCTGGCTATGCTGAGTTATTCTTAGCTTACTGGAGTACTTGGCTGTGGATATATAAGAGGTGTTTGATTCACATTATTCATGTGGTTAGTTGACCAGCTTGCCAACCCTCAGGCAAATTTCCTTGTGAAAAATTCCATGCTAAGCATTACTCGTATGCCATTCTAAAGCGTGAAGTTAGAAGAAGTGAGACATCACTTTCAATGCCCCAAATCAGCCAATTCCCCGCTGTTGTCTTTTAAGGTCACTATTTTAGTTTGTTTTTTTTGCTGATGTTCAAAGGAACAGATTTTTTTAGGGGAGTCTTGTAGCAGAGATTTTCTGACTCATAACTACCAGTGAGCAGAATGAAAAAATAGAACAGGCTGCAAGTAGAGAGAGGGTCTAGAAAGGATATAACTTGGGTTCTATAGAAAATGTTTATGAAAACTGATATGCTTAAGTATTGATGGAAATGTTATTACAGGCGTAGAACCCGCTGAACAACACTAATAACTTGGGAGTGGAGGCATGTGAAATAGAAGCTTAATGCAGGAATAAAGGGTAAACATATTTCAAACTGAATTTGGAGTTAAAATCCAGTGGAGCTGAAACATTACAATATGCCAAATTTCAAGAGATGCAATTATATATTATAGCTTAGGCTTTTATTTTATAATGATTTAAGGTTTAAGTACTGACATCAACTCATGTTGATCTTTAAGTCTTACTGGCTAGGGACAGACATTCAAAAAGCCTGAGCCTGAATTGATTCAGTCTTTGCAGGTTAGTCTAACCTGGTTAGGCTAAACCAGTATGTAAATTTACAGACATCACCTCTGGACTGAAGAAATGAAGGCACATGCCTACAGTGGTTCAGGTTAGCTGAGGGATGCTAGAGCAGCCCTCCTTTCCCTTCCATAGCGCTGATCTGATGGGGGTGTCCAGGCCCCAGCAGGATGCTTTGATTAGGCAGGGGTCCCAGCGCCCCCCCCCCCCCCCCGCCCAAGCAGCCCAGCGGGGAGTTGCTCACAGTATTTATCACCCCTAACTCGGTGTTTATGAATTCATTAAGAAAACAACAGCCTCTTTCCATTTTGTTCAAAAGCTATTCCAAGGAAGGAATGGAGAGACATTACCAGCTACCTGTTGATTAACTCCAAAAAGCCCTAAGCTGACACAGTCCTGTCTGCCTTTGTCCTGTCTGCCACAGCAAGGACCATAGCCAGCATGAGATATGCTAGTTTATGTTGAGAGGTGTCTGTGTAAAGCAGATGGGAGTGGGGAATCCGTGCTTCAGCAGGGAGTGGTGGTGGGGGGGGAGCAGGAGGAAGCTAGGCAGACGCCCTGTACATGCAGTCTCTGCTGGAGCTGCAGCCAGGAAGCAGAGGGGAGGGGCCAGCCCAGGTCTTTTGAGCACAGTGCTGCCACCCAGCCCAGAGAGCATGGCTGGGTGCTGGGGGAGTATGGTTCATCTTAAACCAGCAAGGGGTCTGGGACAGACGTTGCATAAACTGGTTTGAGCCGAATCAAGTAAGTCGGATACTACATTCAGCCAGGTTTATCTGAAACCAGTTTCAGCCATTTTCAAACTGGTGTATGTGCACTGAACATCTGTTCTGTTACAGGTTTAAACCAGTTTCTGATCACTTAAATCAGTTTGTGTGTGATGTCTGTCCCTAGTCACTGACATTAGAGAATTTTTTGGATACAGATTAGCTTTAGTGCACCCTGCCAGCAACCTTTCAATGTATGTATTGCATTTAGAAAAACAAAGTTTCTTAAAAAAAAAAAAAATGGACATGTTTTGAAGATATTTTTACTTATTCTTCATCCTTTTAATCCATTTTTCATTGTTAAAGCTTTAAAAACAAATGAAGTAGTGATAATTCTAACCTAATTCGAAATTGGGGCCAATGAAAGAAAGTTGAAGTGTATGCAAATATATTGGTTATTTATGAATTAATATCTTTTTCAGCACCCAGAACTGTACTCTAGTGCACTGTGTACAATATAAATGGATAACATCTCTGCATAGAACATTTCAGAATTGTTTCAGAAATAATCAAGTTTAGTTATAATCAGTAGGGAAGGAACAAGGCAGGACTGGATACTCATTTTCACAATGCAAGTGGCACAGAGTGACTAGACTTTAGACAGCTATTTTTTGTGGTTAGTTTAAGACACTGGTATCGAATACTTCTTGCTCTACAGGTTAGCTCAATATGCTGAACATCTGCACATGTTCAGAGCATGGTGACTCCAGAGCTGGGAAAGTCCAGATGCTCACTCCAGCCCCTGGGCTGTGCTCTTTGTTCTTCCTACCCCCTTAATCCTGATCAGATTTTTTGGGTTTGTTCTTTTTTTACCCCTCCAGTGCCTCTTCTCTTCCCCCCGCACCCCTAGCCAAAGGCCAGGTTACCACTCTGATTTCCATCTCCCCCCACCAAGTTATGTCTGTAAGGTTCTCCCTTCAGCTCTTGTCACTAGCTGATGTGTGCCCAGGCTGATCCTGATCTATGATAACACAGTTTAAAGTAAGCTGCATGATCGTAGATTGGGTGTGGCAAACATCTGCGTGTTCCCAAAGGGTCCTGCCATGATTTTAAATATGGAGTAGCTAGAATTTATATGCTGCCCCTCTTGCATATTTTTGTGTGCTAATGACCACTATGCAATTTAACTATAAAGGAGTTAAAGCGCTAGGAATATCCCAACCCTACGCATACCCCATCTCTGATGGTACTTTAAATTTCCAGATGTTCTTCTGGGTTCTCGTTCAGCATTGTCCTCACCTCCATATGCAGTCACGTAGAATCTGTTTGAAAATTATATTCTTGTTGCAGGATGGATGAAAAAAAATCATACTGACTGATTCATATTTCTATTTAAAGCAATAGGATTTGGGGGTAGCTTCTGTAGGACCCTTGAATTCTGGTTTGCTTCCTCTCCCTCTGGTTTATTCTTATAAGGCTTTTCTACAAAGGTGATGAAAAAGGAATAATTATGCAACTTACCCTCATGCATGAGTGAAAGAGCGATTTACAGAATTCTCTTTTTCATATATAAATTAAATTCATAGCTGTTATGCTAAAGCAGTTAATTCATGTAATTTATTTTGCATCATTTCAGGGGATAGGTCTCATGTAAGTTTTATTGAACTTACTAGCTCTGGTTCTTTTCAGTTTTTCTAATGATTAAAAGGACAATAGAATGTTTCTAAAAGTAATTTCTGTGATCCTTTTCTATTTACTTCTATTATGGTTCAGCTTTCCCAGCTGATTACTAGGCCTTTTGATTTGGAAGTCACAAGTGGCAATTAGCATTGTATTTGTTGTGAGATGAGCCAAAATTTGTCTGTCCTCTTGGTATGTTAATTTGTAGCTGTCATTCATAGAACTCTATAATTTTTATAGTATTTAACTGTAGGCTTTTGATATTGCCAGATACTTTGCTTCATATATATACAAAAAAAAGAAAGTACAAAAGTTGAATTTTTTCAGTAATGTATAGTATATGAAGAGTATCATTTACTAAAAATATTTAAGCTTTTATTTGTCAATTACTCATTTGAATATTTAAGAAAAATGTCATTAAGTGTGATTACTTAAAAAGCTATATCTGTAAAATATCTGGAATTTCTATGTGCTTCAGAGGATAAGTCCTTTTGTGTAGAGCAAAGCAAGTCCAGGAATATCAAAACCTGGATTTTACCATTTTCACATGCAGTTTCTAAGACATAAATGGAATGTAAATTTGCAGATGGTGCACTGTTGTATCCATCCCTGTGCAGAAGATTCTGTAGTTCAGATCAAGGAGCGTCTATGCATTAATGGTGTTTATATTTTTTCTTTTGCTCACTGCAGTAGTCCTGGTAGAAGCCTTCTCCAAAATAAAGGAAAGGTTTTCTACGATTAAGTTAGCTCAAACTCTGTTTAAATACATCTCTAAGTTGTTTTTTCTTCCCAGTGTTATGTATCTTCCAAAGTACTGTTTCATTTCGGAGTATTAGAATAAGCATGTACTTTCTGTTCCTCTTGTCCATATACCTGATTAGTCTATCTTTTGTATTCTGAAATTAGAGGTAAGATGGTTGTTGCACCCCCATTTTCACTTGTCTTCCCCTTGCTAATTTTTTTAACTCGTCAACAAATCCAACTTATCAAGCCACACATTTAAAAATGCATCCAATCCCCTAAAATGTACATAAAGGCAGATATACAAACATGAACTGAAGAGTGGCTGGCTAGGCATCAGTACTAAGGACCTGGAGGTTATGGTGCATATAACTTGCCATGCCTGTTCTGAGTTCCCCACTTAGGCTTTTCCTGCTGCCCAGAGCTAACAGTGGTCCTGTGGGCCAACAGTTTGCCCCGGCACCAGTTATCTAGACTACCAGTGCTTCTCGCCTGCCACGTCTTTTATGGAATTTTAATCTTGAGGATTGTTTTTACTCCCCGCTCAGTGGTGTCATGTTAGGGTGACTTGTTAGAGCGAGGGTATTGGGGCTCTGCCTCCCCTACACCCCACCTAGCCCCAACCCATTGTTACTCTGGTGTTGCGTGGACGCTGTATTGTTACCAGTCGTTGTTCTCATCTTGACTTGTAGGTCCGCCTCTGACCTCTCTGCCCTCTCCACAGCCAGACTTCCAGGTCTGTTTCTCAGGTAAGTATACTTGCTCCTCCAAATCAGTTTGTGGAAGTAACTCCTCGCTAGGAGGCTGCCACCAGCCATCTTCCTGGCGATCTCCACTGCCACTGCAGCCTTCCTTTGGCTGCCGGGTTTCCCTGTTGGCTCGGAGCGTGGGGCTTTTATCTCTGCGCTTAGAAAGTGCATCCATGCTGGCACCAGCTTTTTTCTTTGCCCCGTCTCCAGGCTCCTGTTGCCTGTGGCGTGGGATGCTGCAGCTTTGCCAGTTAGTTTCATGGCACGGTGAACCTGTTACTGCCGCCAGGCTCAGGGTTCTCAATGGACTGGGTTGCCGCCGACAGGGGATGTAGCTTGCCCTTGCCACCCCATTCCCGCGGCTCTGTGTGTTGTGGGGTTGCCGGTGGTGCTTGTGGCATGATGATACTGCTTATGCTCTTCGTGTATGGTGGGGCCAGAAACTTAACGCAGTACTTCAGATGAGGCCTCACAAGTGCTGAGTAGAGCAGAAGAATCACTTCCCTTGATTTGCAAGCAACATACCCCATCCATGGCAACTTGCTGCATGCCAGAGTACACGTGCATAAGCGTTCCCTGGGGACAAGTAGCAGCAGCACAACTATGTGCCACTGCAATCTGTCCTTGGGGAAACGCATGTGAGCACTCAACTGGACATGCCCCAGGATGCTGTTAGCTTTTATTTATTTATTTTTTGCAACAAGAGCACACTTAGTTCAAATGCACTGGGGTGGAGGCAAGGGAACTGGCAAGCCATGGGGACCCAGTGGCAATGGTGAAAGCCCCACACCACAGAGCTCACCGGCAGCATCACAGCATGCAAAGCCATGGGAGCACAGTGGCGGCAGTATCATCATCTATAGACCCCCCCCAACCAAGGGGAGGAGCTGGACCGGGAATTTCCGGGGTGGGGCTGTGCTCAGGGTGGGTGGGAACGCGATGTGTGGCAGCGGTGCTGGGAGGGAGTCTACGAGGAATTTTGAGGTGGCTGTAGCCCATGCACACGGCATTTATCTGTGATATTATCGGCTATACTGGCCAAAAAAGTAGCCGATTGCTGTTAATGTCCATTTTCCTTTTATTAGTGCTGATCCAATAGGGACCAGTATATCAGTGCACCTCTAACATTTGGTTCTAAGAGGAAGGAACCAGACTATCATAATGGGGTAGTTCTCTAGATCCTTCTACTTCTGCTAGTTTGACAGTAACAACATTTAACATAATAGTAGATGTTTTCAATGACTTGCAATCTATGTGTTAGCTAAAACTAATTGGTAGTGATCAGTTAGACTGAAATACTCTGCAGTCACGTATTCTTTTGAGTTCTGTCAGTACCACTATTGTCAGAGAGCCATGCTCCAGGACAGATCATTAATTTGGGTTGTTCTCACTGCTGTATCTCAACTTGAAACAGTTTTCAGTTTCATTTCTTGTTCATTTGAGGTCTGTATAAAACATCTCTTTTCTTTAGATGTTTCAGTCGCTAAATAGCTTCAATGTATCTTTTTCTGTAACTTTTTACAAATTATCATTCAGGTACCCTTAAACAGAATTCCATCTAGTATTCGGAGCTCCCAATTAAACTCATAATAGCGGCTTGGAACATGTTCTGGGCATTGTAAGCTAATGCCTTTACTTTTTGCCAAGGTTTTTTCCCTCAGCTTAGCTCTGGCAGTCATATTACATATTGGGCACATCTACACATGTATTAATGCGCTATTGTTACTGCATGTTAAGTTTAGTACCTCTAATATGAGGTGTACTAACTAAATGTGTGGTAACCAGTGGTGCTGCGCAGTAGTGCCAGCGCATGGTTTCTTTGTGATGCTTAATGTGCTGTAGACTAATTCTACTGAGCATTAGCATAATAACACGGCTTTTGCTGTGATGCACTAATGCACAGTAGAATGCTGCACATTAAGCATCTCATGTAGACGTGCCCACTGTGTCTGAAACAGAGATTGACCAGAGTATAATTTAAATCTGGATTTTTCTCCCCTTGCCTAGCGCATGGTTTCTTTGTGATGCTTAATGTGCTGTAGACTAATTCTACTGAGCATTAGCATAATAACACGGCTTTTGCTGTGATGCACTAATGCACAGTAGAATGCTGCACATTAAGCATCTCATGTAGACGTGCCCACTGTGTCTGAAACAGAGATTGACCAGAGTATAATTTAAATCTGGATTTTTCTCCCCTTGCCTACCCCCCCCCCCCCCCCCCCACAA
>NW_005842827.1:648569-656576 GCF_000455745.1 Alligator sinensis | reverse complement strand
CCCCCCCCCCACACTCACACACTTTATTGTTTTGGATACTGTCTGCAACCATAACATTTCTTAAAGGTTTGTACTCATTTTTCGAATATACATTAGTACCTGAAAATAGATTTTCTGTCTGGGAAACAGGGTGTTTTCTAGATCACAATTTCAGACATGAAGACTTATTATCCTATATGCCATTACAAATTTGATTCATTTCACAGTAAGAATCCCTGGGTGAAAACAGTCTAGTCTCTTACTGGGGACTAAGGTGACCTTGTTTCTGAAGCATTGGCTGTGTTAATATGGTGAACTCGGGCAAAGGAAGGTAACTCTGACTCTACAGTACAGAATTTTTTAGTTCCATGTAAAAGTGAAATGAAAATGATACCTGTTTTCAGAAAAAGTACATAAAGAAGGTGAAACAGAAAGAGTCTGTGAATGATCTAAAACTGAAGATCTAGCCTTGCAGTTTTGATAGCTATCAAAGTCTGTGCTGAGAGGCAGGCAAGGTTCTTTGGATAAATCTGATATCTTTTATTAGACCAACTAACTAGTTGGAAAAAAATTTCTTAGCAAGCTTTTGGGTTTTAAAAATTCTTCATCAGGCTGAGGAAGCATCTGCAATTGGTGTGTGCTCTTCCTGGATGGTAGTATGAATGAATAGTAAAGAAACCAGAGGCTGGGATGCATTCAGATTCATAAGTAGTCAGTGAAGATGTAAATTGAGGAGTCGGTGGGTGTGGGGAGGTAGGGGGAAGGAAGGGGAATAAATATAGCAGGTAAATAGTGGAGAAGTATCATACTAGAAGGAAACCCAATTATTGAAGAGATCTTCCCAGAACCATCCATCCTAGCCTTCAAACAAGCACTGACTAGCCTCATCACCAGAAGCAAACGTCCTATGGCCCAAGATGCACCGAATGGATCCGGACCTTGCCAGGACAAGAAATGCAAAATCTGCCAACATCTCTCCACCCCCACAACAGAACCATCAGCATTCCTGGATCTTATAGCTGCACCTCCAGAAACGTAGTATCTCGTCCAATGCACCAAATGCCCTGATGGAAAATTTGTAGGAGAAAGCAAACAACAAATGTGCACCGGAATGAATGCATACTGGAAATCTATTATAGACAAGAATACCCAATTACTGGTTGGGGGCACATTTCTCACAAGAAAACCACTCTCTCTCCAATCTCTCAGTTCTAATCCTCAAAGGGAATTTACAAAACACTTTTCACAGATGAGCCTCTGAACTTCACTTCAGAAACCTCCTGGATACAAAAAAACATGGACTAAATATAGACATTGGATTTATGACACATTATAACTTGCCTGACATCTGACTCCCCAAGTAACTTACCACTATTTACCAGCTACATTTATCCCCCTTTCCCTCCCCTGCCTGGCCTGTCTCTCACCCACCGACTCCTCAATTTACATCTTCACTGACTGGCTTTCTTGCATGCATACCAGCCTCTGGCTTCTTTATTCTTCATTCCATCCAGGAACAGCACTAACTGCAGGTGCTTCCTCAGCCCGATGAAGGTTATTTGTACCTGAAAGCTTGCACAGAAGAATTTTTGCAGCTGTTTAGTTGGTCTAATAAAAGATATCAGATTTACCCAAGGAACCTTGTCTGCTTATGGCCTTAGACCAACATGGCTACAAACTACACTGCTGAGAGGCAGGAACCTCTGGTTCAAAGATTGCAGATTGCAACTGGGATCTGGTTCAAAATCAGGGAGATTATTGGAAGGCTAGAGTTACTAACCTTTGACACAGCAATTAGAATTTACTAAGGAAAGGAAGTAGATCAATTTAGACTGAAGTTTATGGAGGGTGAATAGTGATTTGACATTGAGAGAGTATCCAGATTACTACAGAAAATAAGATCTTAAGCAACAAAACCTAAACACACATGCACACACTCACACTCTTGAGTATTTGGTGGCTCCCACCTGTATCCAAAAGGAAGCTGCTGTTTGGGAGAGGCAGAACAATCTTATCTGGTAAAATATCAAAGGGTTGCTGTGGTGGTAGTTGTTGGACAGGCCTGTGGTTTTGATGTGGAAAAAGTGTGAGGAAACCCAGGAGATCTGCTGGCCAGCACAAATCTCTGTAGGAGGCTTCTGATGCCCTGCTCCTTGTTGCCTGCCTATGAATGAGAATGACTTTTTGGTCTTGCCTTTGTTGCCATGTATTTGGGTGGGTGGCGAACGTATGTTTGCTTTTCCTTCAGAGATTTTATGTATAGGTGTTTCTTTCTTACTCTGGAGATGGTTTAACAATGCTCTTACAAGTAGCAGTAACTTTTTTTTAAGGCTGTCTCAGACATGGCATGCAATACCAGGTATACTATCTGATATAACTTTGTTTGAATTTTTTGTAAATTGAAAGAAGAAATAACCTGGAAACTGTTGAGGAATGACTAGGAAAAAGGGAAAGGTTAACTGAGGTAGCAGCAAGGGAGGAAAGGGAAAAGAGCATTGTGTGCCTCTTGGCTTTAGATTAGCTTTTTACTTTGCTTCATTCCTCTTTTTAATAAAATCACTTACTCTTTCAGGTGCTCTTATAGGAATACAAAGTTCTGTAAGATAGAAGAAAAATAATTGGCACTGGTCTTACGTTGTGGTAGGACTGCAAATGTGATAAGAGCTGTTTGGATGTGTAGAGACAGTCTTTTCCCAGAAGAGTTTTGCAGACAGTCACTACACCATAATTGTAGTTATCTTATAACAAAATATCTGTTCCTTTACTCAGCAGAAGGTTTTCAGAATAACCAGTTGATGCAGTTATAAGGATTTGATTAACAAGTGTTAATATGAATGACACT
This sequence comes from Alligator sinensis, assembly GCF_000455745.1. NCBI lineage: Eukaryota > Metazoa > Chordata > Crocodylia > Alligatoridae > Alligator > Alligator sinensis. The sequence continues at coordinate 653,755 of NW_005842827.1, read as the reverse complement.
TAAACTTGACCAGACTTCTGTAGAAACTTAAGAAGTTTCTATTTAAAACTTACAGATTTCTCTTTACAGTCAGCTAAATACTAGTGGCAGATGACTTCTATAAGCGCAGGGGCAAAATGTGATACCTGGAGACCCAGGTACCAAAAAATACCCTGGAAGGAAAAAAGCGGGGTAGGGCATGGTTCCAGGCTGTACCCCGAGGCAACTGGAGGCTTGGGGCCGCCATGGAGCCACTTTGGTAGCCAGCCAGAATGTCTCTATGTATTAAGCCTCCAGACAATTAAAAATGGCCACAGAACACTTTATCTAAACCTCGTTTGATAATTACAATGCTGAGGAACACATAGCCAATGATTTAAGGTCAACAGGATTACATAAAGTAGTAAATGCGCTGCTCTGAAATGATGACAATGACCTCTTAGTCCAGTGACAAAAATGATTTACACTTTTTTCTGAATTGTTGTTTTGCACAAGAATGTTTTCCCTGTCTGTCTTTTTGCTCTTTAAAAGTTGACTTTTGCTTTACAAATTGTATTTCAAATGTCAACTTTTTAAAAAGTCAAAATATTCTTAAGTGTCTGGTAAAGCAGGTTAAATCTAAAGATACAGTACAGTACAGAAATTGAGGTTATACAGTGTACTCCATTTAAATGCATAGCCTTGTGACTGAAAAAGGCTACCTACCTAGAGTATGTACTTATTCGAATTTTAATATTAACAGTGCTCCTGAAATACACGGTGGTATTGGTGCTGTTGTTGGTTACAAAGGACCAACTCACAGGATCATCATAAAATTCCAGTTTATTGGACCGATGCAAAAGTCGGACCATAAACCTTGGTGCTGATCCCCTCAAAAACACACACATAGCTAGCTATGAACACTAAGCACTGGTGTCAAGATATACCTATCCCCAAGTGCTGGAGTCTGCTGTTGATGGCCAGTTGAGGTTTCTTTCAGTGTGATGTTGCTTCAGAGGGGGTCACCGGCTGGTCCTTCTGGCTGGACAGACAGGGTGCTGGTCAGGTCAAAGAGTGTGCCATTGGAGGTCATTCTTCACTGCCTTTTATCCCTCTCTGGCAGACTTTGGTGACTCCCCAATTCTTGGGCTTACCCAATCCAGGGGTCGCTGCTCTCGAGGGACATCCCTCTTGGTAGCTGCTGGATGACAGCTGTCAGCAGATGTAGCTGCTGATGGCAGGGGTAGCTGCTGGATGGCAGGGGTCACGTAGCTCTTGGTAGCTACTGGATGGCAGGGGTCATGTCCGCATGTATGTGCAGTCTCAGGAGTCCGTTGATGAATTTTGATTGATTCACTGCCGTGATGAATAGAGCTCTGGAAGTGGTTGATCGGGGGGTATTTCAGCCCCAAGGGTCTGTTTCCAGCATTGATTAGTTCAACCGGGGGCTTCCGTACCTTTAACAATGAAGTTTCCGGGAATTCCTGGCTCTTTATTGATTCTTTCCTCTCCTTGGTCTCTGATTTTGTAGGTGTTAATTGCTGCTCATTAGCATGCTTATCCAGACTAGCTACTGTGTTACACAGTCAACCATGATTCATTCAGGGACCTACTCCATACAGAGATTCCTGCTCTTGGTACAACTTATTTTTAAACTTTAAGTACATCTGTAAAAACATCTACAAGCTTTGTTTTCACTACAAATGCACCTTATATAAAAATAATAATGATAAAATAAAAGAAAAAGAGAGAGGAAGGTAGAAAAGAGAGAGCACCCCTAAAAGGGGGCAAATACTAAGAGAGGGGCTTTTGCCACGTGGAGGAGCTTCACGTTTAAGAGGGGGGCAGACAAAAGGGTTTCTTGCTACACTGTGGCTTTACCACCAAACTAACTAGCTCTTCTTACTGGCTACAGTTTTAGGATTGTTTTGTAAGTATAAGAAACCTTGTTCTAGATCAGGCTTGTCCAACATATGGCCTGCAGGCCGCCATGCGGCCCGCCAAGCCATTTTTATCTGGACCGCAGCGGTGGTGGCACCGCCGCTGCAGCAGAGCACAGAGCTGTGGCGGCAGAGCGCGCCGCTGCAGAGTGCGGAGCTGTGGGTGCGGCGGCGGCAAGGTGGGCAGGGCCGGCCCCCGGGCCCCAGCCAGCAGCGAGGGGAGGGGAGCTGCTTACCCCTGCGGGGCCTGGCTCATCAGTGAGCTGGGTCCTGCTGCAGCTGCCCTGAGGGCTGTGTGGAGCAGGGCTGCCCCAGCCGTGCCTGATTCTGATTGGAGGAGCTGGGGATGGGCTCTGCCTCTTGCCCCCGGCACGTGGCCTGTGCGCTGCCCGCATGCGTGGTGGACGGAGATGTGTGGTAAGTTCCTGTGCGGAACTGGGGGCACCTTGGGGCCAGCCGGGGCGGATGGAGGCATGGGGTAAGTTCCCATGCAAAGCTGGGGATGTCTAGGGGCTGGGCCGGGGTGGATGGAGGCACGGGACGAGTTCCTGTGCGGACCTGGGGACGCCTTGGGGCTGGGCTGGGCGGACGGAGGCACAGGGTAAGTTCCCATGCAGAGCAGACCCATTTCATTGTCACTTCCTGCAACTTCATTGGTGTCAAAGGTCATGTGACACCACTTCCTGATGTGATGTCACTTCCGGTTAGGTCTTTGAATATGGCTCGCCAGCCCACTGGGGGATAAAAAGTTCGTGATCCGGCCCCACATTCAAAAAGTTTGGACACCCCTGTTCTAGATCTTTGAGGTCTGCATTGTGGTTGGTGGGATCAGAGTAGATGTAATGTAGAGCTTGGCTGCAGCCAGTGAATCAGGTGGTTCTCCTAGGATGAAAGCTGGTGATATGGAGGTAGCTGTAGTAACTCCTGAGTCATTCAGTTCAGTTGCCTACTGTAGCCAGTAACTGTGGCAAAGAATCTTCTTAATCAGGTATCCATTTTCATTTTCAGAGTGAGGATTTTCCCCCCTAAAACTCTTGTAGGAAGGCTGATCTAGAGCTTTATTACTCTAATGACCTAAAACAAGTTCCATAGATTTCATACCAAATATCAAGCTTAAATTTATTTATTGCCATTGTTTTAACCCTTTGTTTTTGTGCCAACCCAATTTTTCTCTTTCCTTGGGAAGTTTGTTTCCTCTTCACCTTTATTCTACCAGTTTATTTCAAGAAAGCAGTACAGCCCTAGCTCAGCCTTTATTTTGTTAGGTTGAAGAGACCGAGCTCTTTTAATTTCTCCTTGAGAAATAAACGTATCGTTCCTGATTATATTAGTAGCCCTTCTCTGTATTTGTTTCAGTTAGTATTCATCTTTGCCTAGCATAGGTGACCAAAAGTACGCAGAATGGCATAACTACTTCCTGATCTCTTATTGGTAATACACCCTTATAGCTAGTGTTCCATGTTTTCATTAAAAAAAAATAAAAAAAAATCCAGGAATTTTTCAGGGTTTATTTTCCAAACATAAAAACCGATCTGAAATTGAGATAAAAGGAAAAAAGAAATGAAATTTGTTTAAATCGGGGGAAAATAATAATACGTCCCTGTGGCGGTCAGGGAAGGAGGGAGTAAGGCTGAGACGAGGGGAGCGGGGGTGGGGCGTGGCTCTAGCTGCTACATGCACACCAGGAAGGCTGTGGGCTGGAGGGCTGTGCCAGCCTATTCCTGAGGGCTACGTGCCCCTGGATCTGCATGCCAGACAAGAGCAGGCTTCTACTACAGGCTGGGGCTAGTGGCGGCACTGGGCTTTTCCCAGTGCTCGGGGTGGGCAGCAGCCTGCTTTCGTCTGGCATGCAGGTCCAGGGGCCCACTCCACCCAGTAAGAGCCCAGTGCAGCCCTCCCAGGGTGTATAGAGCAGCAAGAGCCATGCCCTTTTGCCCTGCGCCCCGCACCCAGTGACTTACAGTTCCCTCCGCAGCTGGCATCGACCACTCCTAGGACTGCTGCAGCAGGGGCTGGGATGACTGGGAACAAGCGGAGCCCCGGGGGGCACAGGGCATGGTTCAGCTTATCCCTGTTCACCCCAATCCCTGCTATAGCGCCCCCGGGAACAACTGACACCACCTGTCTATAGCACAGCACAGCGCAGGGGCTGGGGGGAGTGGCATGCGGCCGGATGCAGAGGGGGACCCAATCCTGACCCTGGCACCAGCACCTCCTGCCCCACCTGGGGTCAGGGCTGGGAGCCCCACGCCCCCGGGCAGTGGCTCCAGCCCCGCAGGCCTGTGCAGAACAGCCAGGTGAAGTGCCTGCCTTAGGGAGCGGGACTGGGCTCTCCTGCCTGCTCCCTGGGTAGGGCTTGCAGCTTCCAGTGCTCGGGGCAGGGCCGCAGCTGGAGCTGCTGGGGTGCAGCTGGGTCTTGTCTGCCCTGGGAATGATTCCCATGACCCCTTCTGCCACGGCCCGCCCCTCCCCCACATCCAGCTGGAAACCTGTGCCTCAGATAACCGGGACTTTTAGCTTGCACCCCGCAGCCATTCCCTACTTGTGCTGGTTAACAGGGATTTTACTTTACCGGTTAAAATTGAGTGAACTGAAAACCCGATGTAAATCAGTAACAACTGAATAACTTCAATAAAAAAAATCGGGGAATTTTATCAGTGAAAATCGGTAAAAACTGAAAACACGGAACACTACGTCCTAGGGTTGATATGATATCCTAGCATTAATTATGCCTTTTTCATCGTCCCGTTGCATTGGAGGCTTTAGAGTCACTCTGTGATGGATTTAATGTACTTGGGTCTTTCTCTCTGTCTGTCTTTTCTAACTGATGAACTGTCCATTTGCAGAGAAATCTTCCCTAAATTCATGGCGTTGCACTTGTACTCTTTAATGTCGTCTTTAATTATGACTCCAGTCATGAGGGTCATTTGGTTCTCTTTCTATGATATTTTTAATCCTCGTTAGTGGCTGTCTCCTTTGTGTCCATCAGTAGATTTCAGTACCATACTTCTATTTTATGTGCTCAAATTATTAATAAATATATTATTTAAGATTAGTTTTAAATCTTGAGGCACTCCATTAATAACTTCCCTGTGCTTGATATTTCTCCTTTTTTGCTATCCCTCTGTTGCTTCTCATCTAGCAAGTTTTTTACCTACCTCAGGATTCTTGTATCGATGCTCATCTTCTCACATTGAATTAATAATTTTTCCCCTGTGGCACTACATCACATTTTATGCTGATGTCTAGACAGATTAGAGCTACCACATTTTTGTAAAGAAAAACAGT
>NW_005842827.1:639194-648538 GCF_000455745.1 Alligator sinensis | reverse complement strand
CGGTTTTTAATCTAGTACAATCTACCTTCTGTAAATCCATATTATGATTTATGCCATTGTCTGTTTACCTCCATGTCTGTTCTTTTCCTCCAAAATTTATTCTAAAGTTTTGTATACTCCTGAAGTCAGATAACTCCGTCTCCCTAGATCTTCTATTCTCCAGTCATGTGGTACTATCGCTAACTTGGTTGCTTGAAATACTTGCTCCGAGAGCTGTAGATCCGTAAGTCGTGTTTTTTCCCCCCCCTGGTATTCTAGGTACCCCAACTTGAGCACATTAAAATATTGGAGGCTTGCTACCACTCAGATTGGGGCGATGGCAAATGCTACTCATTCATGCCCATAAGCCATTCTGCTTTTGTTTTCCTCTTGCATGGTATACATATCCTACTGAAAAACCAAGGCAAAATATTCATGTTAATTTTTTATTATATTAATTTTTTACCATATCTGCCTTGCAGAGTAGCCCTATTTCTTTGCTCGTTGATTGCTTCCCGTTCCTTCTAGACTTTCTCCTTCTAACATCCTTCGAGAGAGAGCTTCTGGGTAGGTAGGTCTAAGGTTCTTCTCCCAAGGTTTTAGCCTTTCTAGCACTCCTGGCTTAATGTGTTGCGGGCCTCTTCTATTTTCAAAATCCTGAGCTGCTCTGTCCATTTGACTTCACTAGATTTTTTTTTTTTTTTTAGTGTAAATATTTCCATATTGCCATAATAAAGATTTTTTTTCTCTGACCTTCACAAAGCCTGTGTTTATGCAATTATTAGCTCAGCTGTTTATTCCGATTAGACTCAGAAGTTCCGTATTATAATCAGTCTAGTATAGAGAACTGTATTTCCTCTAGTAAACAGTACCATGCTTTATTTGCTCTTTTAAAAATAGCATAATTCTGATTACAATGTTATGCTATTTTACTGTTCTGAGTGGTGGCAGATGACAGAACAAGGAGCAATGGTCTCAAGTTGCAGTGAGGGAAGTTTAGGTGAGATACTAGGAAAAGCGTTCTCACTAAGAGGGTAGTAAAGCACTGGGAGAGGTTACCGAGGGGCACCGACGTACATGCAACTCCCCACTAACTACTGATGCTTCACAGGAAGTGCCTTGAGTTACAACGATTTCCCTCCCCCCATCCCTGAGCACAACATACATTCTCTGTTGGGTCTGGGGGATTGGGGGATCAAGTTCCAGTGTGGAGCCATCTCTGCATCTGCAGTCTGTCTCTCCTAGTGCCGCCTGCCTGTCCCATCCCCCCCCAGCTCCGGTGCTGTCTTCAGGATAGGAAAGGGAAGAAGGAAGGGGAGGGAGCTTCGTCTGGGGTTTTCCCAGCCTTTGTTTGAGGAGGGGGCAAGTGGATTGGAGCCCCCCACGTCGGGGGGAGCGTTCTACCTGCTCCCACCTCCAGTGAAGGCTGGGCAAACCCCAGACTGAGCTCCTTCCCCTCCCTTCCTTCTCACCCCTCCCATCCTGAAGATGGGACCTGAGGCAGGGTTGGATTATATCAGCACAGCCCTGCTCCCTGTCAGGGACTGACAGAAATTAATGAAGATGCTCTGCTTTGGAGCGCCTTGATCTGAACCCTTATGTAATGAGGATTCATTTGTCATACTATCAGGTACTTGTATAGCATGCTGTAACCACGCACTTCTGTCAGGGCGTGGCTGTAGAGCATTTTCAGGGGACTGATCGCATGAGTAAAGGTCACTTCTGTCAGTGCCAGAGAGGTTGTAGAATCGCCATCCTTAGAAATTTTTCAAACCTAGGTAGACAAAGCCATGGCTGAGATGATCTAGTTAGGGTTGGTCCTGCTTTGAGCAGGGGGTTGGACTAGATGACCTCCTGAGGTCCCTTCTAACCCTGATTTTCTATGATTCTATAAATTCCAGCATGAATTTAGCAGCCAGTTAGTTTATGAACATCTTAAGAGTTGAAACAGCATCTTAAAATTGCAGTCCCAGCTAGCAAATTATATCAAATTGCCAAGTCCAGATGTTGAGGAGTTGTCTTTTGACTTCCAAGCTGTCTCTTCTGTTTGTTTGAACACCTCTCTGATGCACCATGTTCTCTGCTGCGCCCTGTTTTTGGCTTGTATCAAACAAACTATTAATATCACAACATTCCAAATGTTTTGTAGTATATAATAATAGTATAGACATTATTTCAGAACCCTTACACATATGTTAAAAAAAATCCATTTTTTAACCCCATAAGAATCTTACAATGGTTCAACCTACAGCACAAAACACTTGTGTATCACCTATTGATGGCTTACCTAGAGATCTGATGGGTACTATAACAGTAACCTAATCTCTTGATAATTTATCATCCCTTCTCTGCGTCCATTTTTATGGCATTGAAATCTTTATCAGCAATGATTTTATTTTGATGTCATTTGATAAAAAATATTAAATATCTTGGATCCAACAGCAGCTTCCTACTAGATGCATGTAGAATTGTGCTCGCTGTGGTTACCTTGCCAGTTATCCTAACTGAAATGGGTGGATGATAGATAGCTATCCCTTGGATAGTATGAGATTTTTTGGCTCATAATAAATTGTGGGAAGAGCACACATCAGAAGCCTGTAGGACTTCCTAGTCCCAGCTTTTTTGCTTTGTAGTTAGGTTATGAACATGCTTATATTTGGAACCATTTAAACTAATAACAGCTGTTTATGTTCCGATTGTTGTGTGTAGAGAAGCTTGGAACAATACAAATGCTTCATCCAGTGTTAAAGGTGAAAGGATTTTTGCTATGTGTTTACTGTCCCTGGCTTTGTGTATATGTGTCAGTTTGCAAAACGACAGCAGCTATTATGTTTTATCTTTCCCTTTTTGAAGTAGCTCCAAGTGTACATGTGGCCATACCTTTTTGTATACAGTCACTTTGTGGTTTTTTAAATTTTGTAACGCCACAGAACCATTTCATATAATTTCTGCTGTGGAACCCCTGCCCTTATCCTAAAAACTGACCTGGCCCCACCATGGCAATGTACTGCTTCCTGGCTATTTCCACCATTGCCCCCAGTCTGAGGAACTCCAGGGTTCCACAGTTTGAAAACCACTGACTTAAATTACAGGGTAATGTGTGTGTGTGTGTGTGTGTGTGTGTGTGGTCCCTTTGTGAGGCTGCTTTTTCTTCACCCGAAAAAGAATGAAGCCTGGAACTTCAAATGTTATCATGAAATTGCCTGTTGCAGGGACCAAAATCATATTAATCACAAGACCATCATAAAATCTGTCACTACTGAATAACATAAATGCTTATCTGTTACAATTTGCCTTATGATTTTTAGTATCCCATTTTTCACGAAGATTGTTGCAGAGGTGCCTAACTGAAGGCCAATCATCTGTTCTGGTTTACTGATCAAAAAGTTAATAATATGATTTCCGAACTCCAACTAAGCTTTTTTTTTCAGATGATTTCTGGAGTGCTTATCAATCATTTTGGATTATCCAGAACATTATATAAATATCGTTACCTAGACTGATATTACCATATATTATACAACCGTATACATTCTCTTCTTTTGGCCTACCTGAAAAATTGCTGAAATAAGGTTTAAATTGAAATATTGACTGTTTAAAGATAAATATTAAATATCTAATATTTAAGGACAAAATGGTTTAAAATATTTATTAGTTATTCTTACTGCTTAAAGAGTAGCTGCTAAATGTGTATACCATAAAAGGCTCTACTACTTTTATAGGATCAGATAATGGCTCTGTTAAATGTTTAAATACCTGTTAAATCTGATTTAGTATCGTCATTTATTAAATAAATTGAAAATAAGTATTTGTATAGAATCAGTGATGTGCTGGAGGGGAGGTAAGATTTTGCTGAATTCCTCCTTGAGTAAGAATCCTAAAAATGGATACATTGAGTTTATGCAAAGCAGGGTATTGAAGCATAGCTGTTTCTGGGTCCAACAATCTTATTTACAAATATATTATTTTATAAATACAACTATTCCCATTTGAATGGTCTGAGAATGTCAATATTAAAATCATTTGCATAATTTACAGTAGCTCATTCTTATACACAGTGCTTCAAAACCAGAAGAATCTTCTTGATTGATTTAAGTATGAAAACCAGCCAAAAAAAGCAGTATGTTGAATAATCCATTAGTCTGTAATGCAAAATATTAGCAACTTATTACAATATATCTCTGAAAAGGTAGAGTTAACATTTTTGTGCCTTTATATATTTCAGTTGACTTGCATTCTTTGTTTGCCTTGTGAAGAGTGAAAATTTAGATTATTAAAGGAAGTATCCACCATCTGATTCTGTTCTGAAGAGAGAAACTTGGTTATGCATGTGAAGTTTTAGTGGAACTTTGCGGTAGTTAAGATAAAAGCATAGGGACTTAAGAAGCAGGACATTAGCAGAGCTCATCTTTGGCTGTCAGTGTACTTTTACACCTGCCACTAGTAATGTCTTATGATTGATTGAGCACTGTTCAACATGTTTATTGACTGTCTTGGTGCTGAGGTAGAGAGCTGCTTGGTTAAGTTTGCAAATGACACACAACTGGGAAGGATTGCAAACACAATGGGGGACAGGAGCACAGTTCAGAAGGATCTTGGTAATTGGAGACCTGGGCTAGACCTAACAGGATGAAGTTCCATGCTGACAAATTCAAGATGCTGCTGTACAAAAGGGGAATGTGGTTTTGGGTTGCATCCCTAGGAACATTAGGGCTAGGGACAGATATTATACACAAACCTGTTAAGTGATCAGAAATTGGTTTAAACCTGTTACAGAACAGACATTCAATGCACATAAACCAGTTTGAAAATGGCTGAAATCAGTTTGAGGTAAACCTGGTTAAATGTAGTATCAGACTTGATTGATTTGGGTCAAACCGATTTATGCAATGTCTGTTCCAGACACCTTGATGGTTTACATGAACTCAGACTCCCACAGCATCCTGGCATGTTCTTTGGGCTGGGCAGGGCTCTCTCCTCCAGAGAGCTGAGCTGGCCCCTCCCCTCTGCTCCATTGCTGGAGCTCCAGTCACAGGCATAGCAGTGTCTGCCTGACTGCCCCCCGCCCACTTGCTGCTCAAGCAGGGATCCCTCTTCCTCTCTTGCACAGCACGTACCGTAGCCAGCATGTGGTATGCTAGCTAATGCTGAGAGGTGTCTGTGTAAGGCAGACAGGACAGTGTCTGGCTTTAGGGCTTTTTGGAGCTAATGAACAGGTAATGTCCCTCCATTCCTTCTTTGGAAAAGTTGTTTAAGAAGAGCTTGAACTAATGACAGAGGCTTTGTTTTCTGATGGGGTGATAAATGCTGATAACAGAGCTGATAAATACTCTGTTATCCAGTGGGGGTGGGGGGTGGGAAACCCTTCCCTAATCATAGCATCCTGCCAGGGCCTGGCCATGGCCTCCTCAGCTCAGCTGTGTGGAAGGGAAGGGAGGGCTGCTCTAGCACCCCTTGGCTTCTAGCCTGAGGCACTGCAGGCATGTTCCTGAATTTCTTCAGTCCAGGTGGGAAGTCTGTGTGATTACAAACTGGTTCAGCCTAGCCAGGTTAGACTAACCTGCAAAGATTGAATTAATTCAGGCTCAGGCTTTTTGAATGTCTGTCCTCAGCCTTGGTGCAAGACATGGGAGTTGATAGTGCCTCTTTACCCGGTACTGGTTTTGCATCATCTCGAGTATCTTGCAGTTTAAGGCTCCATATTTTTAAAATCGTGGAGAAGTTAAAGAGGGTCCAGAGGTAGGTGTAAGGCTTGGAAGGGAAGACGTATGAGGACACTAATGGCTTGAAGTTACAGCAAAGTAGATTTAGATTGGATCCTAATAAGAGCTGCTTCAGTACTAGATCAGTGAGATGGTAGAATAAACTGTCTAGAGCAGTTGAGGAATCTCATTATTGGAGTTTTTCAGGAAGAGGTTGGATAAAGTATTGGTTAGGGATGATCTATGAGTATGATTCATGGAGTGTTTGTAAAGAGCCGCATGCAGTTGGAAGCCCAGGAGCTCTCCCCACATACATGGGAGATGAGAAGAGCTCTGTAGCCTAGAGCAGGTGAATGTTGGAGATGACTCAGCAGTGGGAGAATGAAGCAGAGCTCTACAACTGGCTTAGTTATGAAAAAAGATTAAAGCAACTGGGATAAGGTTATGGGGTAGATACAGAAAGAGGAGTTCTGACAGTCTGGTTAGAAGGACTGATGTGTGGAGATATACTTGCTGCCCCAAATTACAGAACAGAGTGGAGGCTGTTACAGTTTTTTCCCATGCTTCTGGGCTTTGCTGGCTGCTGCTTGGGGCTGGAAAGGATTTTTTCCCCTTCTGTTGCTACAGGTGTCAGGGCTGCTTTGTTTGTTTGGTTTTTTTTGGCTTCCTCAGAACCACTGGGTTGTGCCTGGGGATTTTGACTGGGATGTGCCACTCCTGCTGGGACTAAAACCTGGAAGTTCTTGCATAAAAGGTCTTTCCCCTCCGCTAAGGTCAGACCAGTTGCCACATTTGGGATCAGGAAGGAATTTTACCTCATGGTCAGATTGGTATGGATTGTAGGAGTCTTCATCCTACTCTGTAAAAAGATGTATGACCCTCTTCATTGGATCACTCAAGTGCCTTTTTAAACCCTTGCAGTAGCAGGATCCTGATAGCCTTTGGTCCCTTGCCCCCTATGGCAGGTTATAGTGCTTTTGGTATCTTTGAGCAATATGCTTTTGTAGGTATGAACAGTGTTGAATGTGTAGTTTTAGGACAGGTTAGACAGGACTTGTATGGGATGTTTTGGATAGGGATGATCCTGCCTTGAGCAGGGGTTTGGACTAGAATCACTAGCTGACCATTGGAGGTGCCTTCTAACCTGGTTTCTATGAAAGAAATTACTAGGGAGCAGAAAAAAATCAAACAAAGAAAAGGCCCATCAGAAATAGCAGGCATCATATTCCTATCACTTAAACTGAACTTCTGGTTTATTGTTCAGCAGTGAGGCTGCAAAATTTTTGGATGGGAATGAATTCAAGAAGAATGTACTTATGCTCTAGGGAGTATGTATGTCACTGCCATTCACTAGTACGCTATCATTCGTGAAGCCAGCCAGCAGATGGAGGTACTGAAAATGTATTATTTAACTTGTAAGTTAATGTAATATTTGCATCTTTATGATCGCAACCTAAATTTTGAATTGACTTATTTTTTTTGTAATGTATTATGTTGTGATCCCCCTGAAGCAAGAAGAATGAGTCATTTATTTTTAGTAAATGTGTTGTGATTCAGTGGAAGAGGGGTTTTTTTGTTTGTTTTTTATTATTTTATTTCTATCTTTTTAAGTCATATTACTTTTTGAACTCATATTTAGTTTGTCTTGGAAGCTATTACGAATCTACAAATAGAAATGGAAAAAACTGCACAGATCTTGAAATGCTGTCTTACCTAGTCCTGATGATATCTTATACAGAAATAGTAGGTTATTTGGCTAATATGGTTTTGAGAGAGTCTTTCTTTCTCTCTAAGTAACTAAGGACATGTCTCTTCTGCCTTGCCGTTGAGCCTGATGCCAGTGTTGATAAGTCTACTCATTCTTCTGTGCACACCAAATCCTGAAAATGAGATAATATAGTTACTTTAAAGCTGTCCTGAATTCAAGATAATAAGGGCTCCCAAGATAGGGGAGCTGGAGTGGTTCTGAGAATGCTCTTTTCTGCCTCTTGAAAGCAGTTATATTGCTTTGCTTCTGGAATTTGGTGAACACAGAGTGGGAGCAAATAGGGGCAGTGTTCTTGGCAACCCTCAGGGAGATGGTACACAGGCAGTGCAGGCAAGCTGTGAGTCAGAATTAGGGCCTCGTTGCATTTAAAATGCTACCGTATGTGTGTACAAGGAGTAAAATGTGTGCTAAGTCAATTGCATTGTAGCAAAGTTAAATTGTTTTGTGGACGATATGCTTCCAGATTGTTTAATATGTGCCCAACTACTGGTAGACTGCTCCATGGAGAGAATATGAATTCCAGATCCGGATCTGGTGGGGGTGGGGGTGTGTTTGTATAGGTTACAGGGGTGGGCAAACAGGAACAGGATGTGTTTCAATACGGACAAGTGCAGGGTGCTGCACTTGGGTAGTAGGAACCAGCAGCACACTTATACGATGGGGAGCTCCCTACTTGAGAGCACGGAGGTGGAAAGGGATCTTGGTGTCATTATTGACTCCAAGATGAACATGGGCCGGCAATGCGAGGTCATGGTTGGCAGGGCTAACCGGACCTTGTCGTGCATCCACAGGTGCATCTCGAGTAGAGCCAGGGAGGTGATCCTCCCCCTCTATGCGACGCTGGTCAGGCCGCAGCTGGAGTATTGTGTCCAGTTCTGTGCGCCCCATTTCAGGAGGGATGTGGACAACATGGAGAGGGTCCAGAGGAGGGCCACCCGCATGATCCGGGGACAACAGGGCAGACCCTACAGTGAGAGACTGCGGGACCTGAACCTGTTCAGCCTTCACAAGAGAAGGCTGAGGGGGGACCTGGTGACCGTCTATAAACTCACTAGGGGGGACCAGAAGGGTTTGGGGCAGACCTTGTTTCCCCTAGCACCCCCCGGGATAACAAGGAATAACGGCCACAAGTTGTTGGAGAGTAGGTTTAGATTAGACATCTGTAAGAACTACTTCACAGGGTGGCTAGGATCTGGAACCAACTTTCAAGGGAAGTGGTGCTGGCTCCTACCCTGGGGGTCTTTAAGAAGCGGCTCGATGCCTACCTGACTGGGGTCATTTGAGCCCAGTTTTTTCCTCCTGTCCAGGCAGGGGTTCGGACTTGAAGATCTACAAGGTTCCTTCCGACCCTACTCCTATGATTCTATGAACCAGCCCTGGTGCTGTGCCTCACCATCAGCAGATTCAGTCCCAGTTTCAGCACTCTACCAGAACCAGTTCAAGACTCTGTGGCAGAGATCTGGCTCATCCTGCATGTGCCAGGGACAGGCTCTCCCAAGCTAGGCAGTGCTGGGCTTGTGGCATAGGGGCTGCATGCCCTCACAGGCTGCATGTGAGCTGGGATGCTGGGGTCAGTGTGCAGGGGAGCAGGGGGACAGCCAGTACGCCTGTGCGAAGCGGAAAGTATTCACTTGGATTTTTCCGATTCGGAGGGACAGTGATTTGATTTGGTGATTCAAATTGCTGTCCTGATTCATTTTGGCTGATTTGGACCTGAAGTTTCGGTGCCGATTCGGAGATTCAGCCATAGACTAAACAGGCAGCAGTCTTCACCCTACTGGACACAGCTGCCTCCAGCTGGTAAGACTGTTGTGGTGGGCGGAGCAGGGAGGGAAGGGGCAGGGTGGGGACAGATCAACACCTCCACGGCTAGGGAGGGATTGGGGCTGGGCCAT
>NW_005842827.1:630631-639163 GCF_000455745.1 Alligator sinensis | reverse complement strand
AAAAAACCTCCAGAGGAGCCTGGCTGCAGGCTGCTGTAGCAGTGCAGTGGGGCATGCCAGGATTACAGCTGGCCCAGCATAGCATGCTTGTAAATTTCTTTTGACTGCCTGGGCTTGGGGGAGGCAGATTGATACCCCCACAGTGCAGGAGGACCCTTGCTCCTGCCCCGTTCCCTGCTGTACTGTGGGGATTGCCCCATGACCCAGCTCGGCCGGGGCCCCATTCACGGGGAATGGGGCCCCGGCCAGGCTGGGTCACTGGGGCAGTGGGAGCCTGGTAGCTTGCCCAGGGGCACGGGCGGGCAACTTGCACCACTGGGGAGGTGGGGTACATTTATTCCCTGCCCCAGGACCCGACTCATCTGGGGCCCCATTCACGGTGAATGGTGCCCTGGCCAGGTCATGGGATAATCGGAGCCTGTGGTTCCTCCAGAGCCTCAGCGTGGGGTAGCCGGGGTGGGGGGGTGTTCCCCCCAATCTTTTCACAGGGCAAGGGCAGGCTGCAGCTGCATTCTGCCTGCTTCCTGCCTCCGTGCCTTGCTCCAGCTTTCCAGCTTTTGAAAGCAGTGCCATGTGCCTTGCTGCCCGGTCTGCTCAACGGTGGGATGCATATGGTGCCGCGCTGCTTTCAAAGGCTGCAGTGAGGGGCAGAGGTAGGCAGCAAGCAGAGTGCAACTGTACCCTGTGCTTGCCCTGTGTAAAGATTGGCCTGCTCCCATGGCCTTCCAGACCAGCAGCATGCAGTGGCAAGAGTCCCTATCCCTGAGTCCCGTTCCCCCCTTGCCCCAGCTGGGCATCTTGTCCCAGCCCCACTCCCTCCCTCACTGTGGAGGCATTGATCTGCCCCACCATGCCCCTTCCCTCCTACCTCCACCCACCACAACAAACTTGCAGGCTGGAGACAGGTGTGTCCTGTCCAGCATGGTGAGGACTGCTGCCTGTTTAGTCTGGCCAAATCTCTGAATTGGCACCAAATCTTTTCTGAATTGATTTGGAGGCTTCTGATTTTTGTTTTGGACCTTCTAATGGGTCTCCTGATTCGATTCGGAGGTTCGGCTGCTGACTTGGGCCGAGTATCCTCCAAACTGAATTGGCTACTGAAGCTTTGCACAGCCCTAACAGCTGGGTCTAGCCCTGTCCAGAGTAGGCTGAGATCATAGTAAGCATTATCATGCAACTGCTTGGAACATATTCCAATCTGTAATTTAGCATGGCTACGCTCACTACAATCTAAATAAAACACGGCCCTTGGAGTTTTGTGTCCTTAGAGACATTCTCTGTCATTCCAAATAATATTCACCATATATAATGAACAAATCCCCTATAGTACCCTGTTGAAAACAAACATATGACCTACTAGATTCCATTATATTTTCTAGAAGCTGGTAAATACAATGCTTCAGCATCTGTTGCATATTAGTGCATTTTCTGGGTTTTTTTAACTGATTGTCTGGCATTTTTTTCTACATTTGTATTGTATTTTAAATGTCATGTCCTGTTTATGCTATGTGCCATGTTTAACACAACCAGGGGTGGATCCAGAGGGGGTGCCCTTGAACCCTTCTTTGATTCCTGCTCCACCCAAAATTTAAAATCCACTGCCTGGCAGTGGTAACAGCATTTCTATTCAGGCAACAGTGAGGGAGTCAACTGACTTCATGGCTCATAATCTACCTGCTCCCTTCTAAACTTGTAATTCCACAGGTGCTAGTGACCCTCTCCTTTTTAATGGTCTTTGTTCCACTAATTGAGCTAGCCTTTCTTGTGCAATTCTGATTTCTGTTATATGCTTCTGATAATGTACCTCCTACTTCACAGCCCGGCAAACTCATTTTAATTCATTCCAACAAAATTTATATTTATTTTTGCTTCAGTCATAAACTGAATAATATAGCCCTGTGCCCCTAGCATAGTACTAAATCTTTTAGTTTCTTTTTATCTGGGGAAAAATATGTGATGATGCACCTTATCTTGTGCACCCCCTTATCAGAATCCTAGATCTGCCTGTGAACACTGCCATTGATGAGCATGTCAGTTGAAAAACATATTTTCAAAACCTGGATTTAATGGAATACCCTGCTCCATGAACTATGATATAGCTCCAGGAACTACGTGATATATTTTTATTAAGCTTTTATAATAAAATGCACTTTTCTGTAGGGATAGAGATCTATTTTCAGTATATTCCTCTTTCTTAGTCTGCTAGTCTCTATAATTATTCTTTTTTTATTAGGTACATTTTATTCTGCATATTGATTCTAATTTCTAGACAAAATTTGCCTTGTTTACAGTCAGAACTTTTTTGCTCCTTTTTAAAGAATATAGTTTTATAGCTGAGTAGATTGGGGTTTTTTTTGGTTTTTTTTTTTTTTTTGCTTTTTGTTTTATAGTTATCTTGTTTGAAGATATGAACGTTGAGCCAGTCTTCATGAATGACATATTTAAAATTATTCTTGAATGGTGTCTAGGTTAGGGCCTTTTTCCATTTCATTCATCAGAGAGAGAGATCAATATCTCACTTCTGCACCCCTCATCAGAGGTTGGGATGACTGGGGCAATTGCTGGCAAAAAATCTTCCAGCGGCGATTCTTTTGGTGGTAGTAACCTGCTAAATTTGGCTACATGTAATCTAACTGAACAGTAGGCCTGTGCAAAGTGGCAAGTATTCAACTCAGATTTGGCCAATTCGGAGGGACAGTGATTCAATTTGGTGATTTGAATCTCTTTCCTGATTTGATTTGACTGAATCGCATCTGAAGATTTGACGCTGCTTCAGAGATTCGGCCATAGACTAAACAGGCAGCAATCCTCAGTGCTGGATACAGCTGCCTCCAGCTTGCAAGTCTGTTGTGGACAGAGGGGGAGGGAAGGGGTGTGGGGGCAGGGCAGATCAGTGCTCTCATGGTGAGGGAGAGATTGGGGCTGGGGCTGTGACAAGCTGCCCAGCTAGGGCGAGGATCACAGGACTCGGTGAGGTAGGGCTCCTGCCACTGCCTGCCACTGGTCTGGGAGGGCATGGGAATGGGCATGTGCCCCTGGATCTTTGTGGGGCAGGCTGGGCCGGGCTGCGCTCTGGGAGGCTAGCCCCAGCTGCCTGCTGGGACAAGTGATGCACAATGGCGGGAACCGGGTTGGCCTCCTTGCACCTTATGGACAAGTAGTGGCTTTGCCCCGGCTGGGTGAGCGGCAGCAGGGCATGGTGGGGTGGGCATGTGTCACCTGAAAAATTCGCTGCAGCCCCCCATAGCCCCTGCTCCACTGCCACTCCTGTCCTGATCTGGAGGCACATGCCCCGCCCTTCCTGCCCCCCATGCCTTGCTGCTGCTCGCCTAGCCGGAGCGAAGCCGCTGCTCTTCTGGGAGGTGCGAGGAGGCTGGGCTGGCTCCCACTGTTGCGCGCCAGTTGTCTGGAGGCAGCGCAGTGGCTCAGTCTCGCGCCAGCCCCATAAGGGTTAGGTGAGCAGCAAGGGGGCATAGCTCCTGCTCCCAGCATCTTCCACCTTCTGTCTGGCACAGCCACATGCCTCTGCCCCACGCCCTCCTGGACCAGTGGTGGGAGGAGCGTTGAGAGCCGCTGGACAACCCACCACACGAGCAGCTCCCAGACCGGCGGCAAGCAGGAACGTGAACTGCCCCACCCCCTCCCAGCACAATGCTTGTCTCAGTCTCAGTCCCAATCCTTCTCTTTGTGACAGTGTTGATCTGCGCCCCCCCCCCTCAATACCCTTTCCCTCCCCCCACCACAACAGACTTACCAGTTGAAGGCAGCTGTGTTCTGTCTGGCGTGGTAAGTACTGCTGCCTATTTAGTTTTCTTTCACTGAATTTCTGTATCTGTACCAAACCTTTTTTGAATCAATTCCGAGGTTTCCAATTCAATTCAGACCTTTTAATGGATCTTCCGATTCGATTCGGCTTTGGAGATTGAGCTGCTGAATCTCCTCCAAATCAAATTGGCTACCAAAGCTTCGCACAGCTTTACTGAACAGTGGGTGACTGCTCACAGTTCCCTTGCAATACTAAGAACCATTACTTATTTGTAGTGCTTCAGTATGTTAAGTGCATAGATGTGACTCTCTATCCTGAAAAGCTGATAGAGCTTTAAGCAACCTTGTTTGGGTGTTAGTGGGATTTGACCTTGTGCCAAATAGAGCTAAAACTCCGAACCTCTGAATTGGTTCAGGTTTCTTTGAAATAAGTGCAAAGCCCCTTACATGCATCAGAATAATTGACTTCTCATGTGAAACAGCGTATAGAGCAATGGTTCTCAACATTTCTAGACTTAAGACCCCCCTACAAAAAGGCTAACTTTTTAATTTTTCACTTGCTTTTTGAAGAAAGAAAAATAATGGAGCAATTCTTCTTTTGCAAAGAACTTAGAAAGACCATAACAGGTCAGAATGCTTATGACATTATGGATTCCTATCTGAAATCTCTGCATTTATCTTGTGAAACACATGTAGGTGTTTGCGCACCAAATAGTGCTAAAATTGTGTAGCACCCTGCAGCACCCCTCAAAAGAACTGGCAGGACAGTGATTGAGCATCATTGCTATAGAGCGTGGGTGTGTGGGGGGGAGGAGGTCCTGACAGTTCATCCCTGAAGGAGTCAGTTGAACAAAACTCAAGCTACTGTCAATCATATTTGGGAAATCATGGACAATAGTCAGAGACTAGAGAAGGAGTAATGTACTCTCTCTTCAGAATACAATTTTGAAAGGGGAGGAGGGGTAAGAGGAGCAGGGCTTGGGGATTTTAGACTGGGCAGTCTGACTTAAGTAATTGGGAAGTTACTACAGTGAATTTTAAAATAACTAACCTGTAATTACCTGGAGGATGGAGCAGTGATCATTAGCAGTCCACATGGGTTTGAGAGGAACAGATTCTGCCATACCAACTTGATTTTCCTCTTTGACAGGATATCTGGTTTGGTGACAGGGGAATGTGATAGACTGATTCTTAGTAAAGCTTTGGAGATGCCATTCTCATATTTGGACAAATGTGGACTAGGCAGAATTTGAGGTAAATAATTAATTGAATAACCACAAGCAAGGGAAACTATTGCTGTCAGAAGTTTTGAAAGGGTCTGTTCTGGGCCCAGTGCCATTTAGCATTCTTATTAGTGTCTTGGCTGTCAGAATAGAAATTAAGTATGTTTTAGTCTGGAGAAAAGGCCGTTTAAAAAGTGGACATGATGTCAAATTTCCCATATGTTGTCCAGGGACTGTTCAGGGACAAAATGACCCCTGAGGTCCTTTCCACCTCTGTAGTTTTGTGACCTGACCATGTATAGCTTGTATAGACTAGCTGAGCATAAGGTCATGCAGTGACTTGTGTACACATTTTATCAAATAGTTTGCTCTTCCTGCACAAACTCTTGTGGCTTAAATCTTATTAAATCTCCTTACTTTTCCAAACCTCTTCACTATCCATCATGCTGTATCTACTCTCATTCACAGTCCAACCACTCCTTTTCCTTTATTATGTAAGAGTTTCCAGGTATGTTTTCCCATAATTTGCACAGGTACTTAGGTATCTCAGTCTTCCATTTCATTGCTGTCTAATCCCAGAAATGCCTACATTTCTGCTGATAAGCATGAACGTGCTGAGTCTGAAAATGCTATGTCACTTAGATCTGGGCTGGTGCCAGGACTTAATGAATTTGTTAGAATTGTAGCTTAACTCAAAGTGCCAAGGGTCCTGACATGAAATTCTTAAATTATGTTCTGCTTGTCTTGCTGGTTAGACCTGACCTTTTAAATATTCTCTGAGTTATACCCAAGCAGAAAAGACAGGTGGAGAATAAGTAGGGTGTATATGTGGCTTCTGGATCTTTGAGTTCTCCATGTATTCTTTATTAAAAAGCCATATATGGCACTTGTAGAAACATAGTTATTATGTTGAAAAGGCTCAAGTGCTCAATGCCTTTTTCGCCTCGGTCATTGCAGGCAAGGTCAGTAGGGCTGCGCGAAGCTTCAGTCGCTGATTCAGTTTGGTGGAGATTCGGCCCGATTTAGTGGCCAAATCTCTGAATCTGAATCGAATCAGGAGACCCTTTAATCTCTCTGAATCAAATCGGAACCCTCCGAATTGATTCGGAGAGATTCGATGATTTGGATATAGACACCGCTTTAAATGTTTTTTCTACATACCTCAAGGTACCAGGCAGCTCATGAATGTTGAGATGGTGGGGCGGATGGAGTGTCCCATGGGAGTGCTGGTAGGCCCCAGTGCACTCAGCAGTGGACCTGGAAGTGGACTAGAAGCACTTCTGGTCCACTTCTGGGTCCACTGCAGAGTGCATCGGGGACCCACCCCCTGCTCCCTGGGTCGGCAACTGGTGCCTCCTGGGTCTGGTGGGAGCACCCGGGGTCCCCCTGCGGTCTAGCCGAGCCAGGGGGTGGGGGGATGGGAAGGAGAGTCCCCCTCGCATTTGGTGGTGGACCCACTTCCAGGTCCACTACCGAGCATGTGGGGGGACCCCCCTCCCCGCCCATGCTCCTGTGGGACACTCCATCCATCCCACCTTCTCGCCATTCACAAGCCATGCCTGGTATCTCCAGGTATGTAGCAAAAACATTTTAAAGCTGTGTCTATGGCTGAATTGCTGATTCTCCTGAATCAGTATCAAATCTTCAGGTTCAGATTTGGCCAAATTGAATTGGAACAGTGATCCGAATCAGTCAAACTGCTGTCCCCCGAATCGGGCCAAATCTGAATCAAATATGGCCCCTTCACACACCCCTAAAGGTCAGTTCTCAGACTACTGCACCTGCCAGCAGAGTTTGGGGAGGAGGTGAGCAGCCAACAATGGCAAAAAAACAGGTTAGGGATTATTTGGAAAAGCTGGATGTGTACAAGTCCCTGGGGCTGGACATGATGCACTTGAGGGTACTGAGGATGTTTGCCGATGTGATTGCAGAGCCACTGGCCATTATCTTTTAAAACTTGTGGTAAATGGGAGAGGTCCTGGATAACTGTAAAAGGGCAAATATATTGCCTATCTTTAAGAAAGGGGAGAAGGAGGGTCCAGGAAACTACAGACCAGTCAGTCTCACCTCAGTCCCTAGAAAAATGATGAAACAGGTCCTCGAGGATTCTCTTTCTAAGCACTTGGAGGAAAAGAAGGTGATTAGGAACAGTCAGCATTGAACAGTCATTCATTGAGTTGGTCAGGCAAGACTTGCCCCTGATCTCATCATAAAAGGCCACGTGGATGTGAGAAGAGCAGTGGACGTGATATATCTGGACTTTAGTAAGGTCTTTGATATAGTTTCCCACAACATTCTTGCAAACAAGCTAAGGAAGCATGGGTTGGATGAATGGCGTGTAAGGTGGATAGAAAATTGGCTGGATCGTTAGGCTCAAAGAGTAGTCAATAGTTCTATCTAGTTGGCAGTCGGTGTCAAGTGGAGTGCCCCCAGGGTTTGTCGTGGGGCCAGTTTTGTTAAATATCTTCTTCAAGAACCTGGAAGATGGGATGGTGTGCACCCTCAGCAAGTTTGTAGATGACGCCAAGATGAGGGGAGTAGTAGATATGCTGGAGGGTATGGTTAGAATTCAGGGAGACCTCGACAATTTGGAGGATTGGACCAAAAGAAGTCTCAGAAAGTTTAATAAGGACAAGTGCAAAGTTTTACACTTAAGACAGACTGGACCACTTAATCCCATGCACTAATACAGGCTGGGGGCTGACCAGCTAAGTAAAAGCTCTGTAGAAAAGGACCTGGGGGTTACAGTGGACAATAAGCTGAATATAAGCCCTTGTTGCCAGGAAGGCTTAAGGCATACTGGGTTACATTAGTAGGAGTGTTGCCAGCAGATTGAGGGAAGTGATTCTTCCCTTCTATTTAGCACTGGTGAGGCCACATCTGGAGTACTGTGTCCAGTTTTGGGACCCTTACTACAGGAAAGATACGGACAAATTGGAGAGTCCAGCAGAGGACAACAAAAATAGTTGGAGGGCTGGGGAACATGAGTTCTGAGGAGAGGCTGAAGGAACTAGGCTTATTTAGTCTGCAGAAGAGAAGACTGAGGCGGGATTTAATAGCAGCCTTCAACTCCCTGCCGGGGGGTGGGGGGTTCCAAAGTGGATGCAGCTGGACTGTCCTCAGTGGTGGCAGATGACAGAACCAAGGAGCAATGGGCTCAAGTACAGCTATGCAAAATTGTGCTGGCTTTTTCATTTCAACACTGTTTCGACTCATTTTGAGCTCGAAACATTGAAATGAAATGAAAGGCTTTGAAACAGCCTCAAAATGAAACAAGGGTATGTAGAACGTTTTGACAGTTTTAAAAACGTTTTAAGTTTTGAAGCTGGGTTTGCTTGCAGGGAAACAGAAACTAAGGAGAGGGAAAAGGGGGGAAGGACTGATTCGATACTGAGTAGCTGGCCAGTGATTTTGATCCTTCCCTGAGGTCCCTTCCAATCTCAGTGCTCTGTGGGGAGGGACAGAAAAACAGTGGTGTCTTTAACTCTCACACACACACACACACACACACACACACACACACACACACACACACACTCACTCA
>NW_005842827.1:619248-630421 GCF_000455745.1 Alligator sinensis | reverse complement strand
CACAAAATGACAAAGTTATAGGTAGTTTTGTGCTTTCCCATTATAGCCTGTGGGTGAAACGTCAAAAGAGTTTCGACTAAACGAAACATTGTCCTGTCAAAATGATGAAACAGAAGTTGAAATGAAACGGTGCTGTTTTACACAGACGTAGTGTCAAGCTGTAGCAGGTTAGATATTAGGAAGAGCTTTCTCACTAGAAGGATAGTAAAGCACTGGAACAGGCTACCCAGAAAGGCTACGGAATCTCCATCTTTGGAGGGTTTGAAGACTTAGCTAGACAAGCCCTGGCTGTGATGATTTAGTTGGGGAGGGTCCTGCTTTGAGCAGAGGGTTGGTCGAGATGACCTCCTGAGGTCTCTTCCAACCCTATTTTCTGTGATTCTATCATTATTAGTAAATGGGATTAATATTGAGTTTTGTAAATGTTTATATTTGTGGTCTGAATTGGGTCTATAACAATCTGTGTATAAATACAATGATACAAAGCTATGTGTATTTCTTGTTATAACATAAATGTAACTTAAAATCGGTGGTTACTCTCTAGTTGCAGTAGTGTAATTGAGAGATGCGTGTTGTCTGTTTTCTATTAATAACTCTAAATACTGTGTTTATTTAGTTAAATTGCCTGACTAAATTGTGTTTTTTAGTTACATTAATTATATTGAGTTATTAATTGTGTTATTGAGTTCCATTATAACACATTTACAATAACTCAATAACACAACACTGTGTTATTTAGTTATATTGCCTGACTAAATATTGTGGAATTTTCATCCCTATTTTATGGAAACTAAAGACTGTTTTGACATTAAAGAAATTAATTGAAGTTTCCAAGAAGTTCTTTAATCAATGGGTGATATTTTTAATGTATATTCATCAATTTATATTCCCTGAAAGTTAAGTGTAAATGTGATATAGACACACTGCGTAATTCTTTTAGTGAACGGATTTGCAGCCTTATAACTTGTATGAATTGGAACTTCTGGTTCCTCAGGCAGGTTCAAGAAAAAAACATTTTAAAATGTAAAGGAGTTAAAAAAAAAAAAAAAAAAAAAATTATTCTGGCATTCTAAGCAAAGGTTTTAATTATTATATTTTCTAATTATATGTGAGAACTAATATGAAGTCGGCATTAATGCCAAGAAAGCAGCTATTCGGGTTAAGTCATATAAATATTTGGTTAAATTGATAGGCTTGTAATTTGTTCTAAACTACTGTACCTGTTTGGTGTTCTGTAATGGCAAGACCACGTAGAGGCTTATCCATTTGTTGCTGCCTCCAAACTAACATACCTAATATTTTAGCCTTGATTTTACTATTCCCCGATTTTCCTGCAAGATCAAGAACTCCAATCGGGAACTCCAACTATAGGGAAGTTGACCAGTGGCAATTAAAATAAAAAGTTGAGATTTTTCAGATAACTCTTACCCAACTTGGAAGGATCAAGTGGTTGAATTGGTGTGAAGTGGCATTTTTTTTAAGTCCTAGCTCCAGTATAGGGCTTGTGGGCTTGGTCAAACACTTTTTGTAACTTGAACCAGTCACTGGAATTTTTCAGATGCAGTTGGCTGTAGAATAGCTCTTTAGCTACATGTGAAGGACCATAAGGAATTGGAGCAGTTGTCAGGGCTACTTTCAGATCTCAGACTTCAAGAGGGATAAGGATAAGGAAGTTCTGTGCTGCTTTGCTTAGAAGTATTATAGACAAAGTTGATGTTAAGACTATTATAATAATTAAATATTATACTCTTGTTTCCTTGCAGTTCATCTTAGCTAGATGTTCTAGAGTAGGCTAGAGTTTTCCTTTTAGGATTTTAAGGAAAAAAAAAAAATTATTCTCACAGTGCCAGTATGCAAAATGCTGAATGTAGGTTTTAAGAACAGCTGCCAGTCAGCATCAAAGGCTATGCTCAGGGAGGTTAGATCACGTTAAAAATGGCCACGCAATCTAACTTAGTTCACCCAGGTGCAGACCTTACACTAGTTAGCTGGATCTATGTGGGAATTGTACAGAAGTTCAGGACAGTTAGATCGGTCTAAAAATGACCAACCTGATCCAAGTTAAGTGTACCTCTGAGGTAGCCTAATTCAGGTCAGGTCCAGCGAGATTGATTAAACTGAACTTCTGTACAGTTTCTAGCACAGCGCCAGGCCTGGGAAATCCCAGCCGCTGGCCCCAGCCCCAGGACGATGCTTTTCCTACCCCCTCCTTGATCCTGGGTTATTTTATTTATTTATTTTTTTTAGTTCCTCCCCCACAGCCTACCAACCCCCCGATCCTGCAAGCTGCTTCCAGTGCTGGCTTTATGAGCGTTTTCCAATGCTGGGAGTTGAGGAAGTAAGGTGAGGTAGGAGGGATGGGGGGGTAGGTTTGCTGGGATGGGTTGTTTGTTTGGGGGTGGGAGGGGGCTCAAATTAGCCCCTTTTCCCAGGGAATGGAGGAGAGAATCCCCTCCCCCTAAGTTCCCATGTGGACTCTACAAACCCATCTGATCCCACTAAACCCTCCCAGATCCCAGCCTGCCCCCTCCCTGAGGATCTCCTGATTCCCCTCCCCATTCTGACTTACTTTAGTTTGGGTGGCTGTTTTTAATGCTATCTAACCTCCCCAAATGTCTGTACACAGCCAAAGAGGGATGGGGAGAGAATTTGTAGCGGTAAGCATAAATATACTGTATCTGTTAACATCTGAAAAAATGTGAAGTGCTTCTGAATAAATATGTAAGCAAATCTTTTAAGCATTAAATATATCTTCATACAGTTTTTTTCCCATTGTTGTATATAATTTGCTACAAGACTTCAACAAAACACATATACCAATGATTTTCCAGCAGGGTACTGTGATATCCTGGGGTGCCTTGAGATACTTTCAGGAGTGCCACAGGATGTCGCACAAGGTTAGTACCATGTGAGAACATGATTCACAAAGGAAACCCAACAGTTTTTCAAATAAGAATCCATTGTGTTATAAAAAATTAGAGTCTACTGAGTCTTTCTGAGTTCTTTGTAGCAGAAAAATATATAGATTATTTTCCATAGTAAACCCTCCCCCCCCTCGCTTCTCAATCATATGTACTGTATTAAATATGGAATACACGATTGGGTAGTGTGGCATAAGAGCTTCTAGAGTTTGAAGCAGCTGCCATTCTCGGTTAATGAGTAGTCTCAAGTTTTGTGGGTCGTCCCAGAAAAGTGAAAATTTTCAATATTTTCTTCCCACATGCATATATCTCTTCTGGTCTTACATATTGTGGTGTTATAGGTTAACCTATATTTAAAGTTCAATTTATGCAAGTATGGGAATATTTAAAAAAAAAAAAAAAAAGTTAACACATGTTGGTTGATTCTTGATTGTTCTTCAGGTTTTTTGTTTTTTTTCTCCAGATCGGCTTACTATTAAAATAACTGGTAGGCTTTTACTCCCAAATTACCTTAAATTTTCTTATAGATGGAAACTTCCGCTGCCTTCCAACCTCTTAGGAATCTGACCTTGTTGTCTGTTACATTTATTGAACTTTTGATTTGAGAGCTATTTTATGATATTACCCCACAAATGCAACATGTCTTCGTTGCTGTTGTTAGGGTGCTGATCCAATTATATTGGTGTAGTGGGAGAAAAAAGCCATGCTGGAATTAGGCTGATTTTTTTTTTTTTCTTTTTTTTCTTCTTCTTTAACTATCATTTGTGCTAGTTTTAATGACCTAGTATCAGTGCTCTGTGCAGTGCTGTCCTTAGAGACTTGAGGTCAGGATTATACAGGGGCTCAAATGAATGAGTTGAGAGTACCAGACTGCATCCAGTGCTGATCCCAGGTGGCAGTGGCAGCCTCCTGTCATCTGGTGCACAGATCTGGGGGCCCACACCCCTGGGATGTTTCTGGCACAGCCCCGCAGTCCTCCCGGGGGTGCGTCCCTCGGATCTGCGCGCCGGATGAAAGGAGGCTGCTGTAACCACCTGCGACCAATGCTGGTCGCATCCCACGCCCAGCACTGGGGAAAATTGCTGCTGCCACTGGCCCCAGGTGGCAGCGGCAGCCACCTCATCTGGTGCACCAACCCGGGGGTCTACACCCCTGGGAGGAATCTGGCACAGCCCTGCAGCCCTCCCCGGGGGTGCAGGCCATCGGATCTGTGCGCCAGATGAGAGGAGGTTGTCTCTGCTGCCTGGGACTGGCGCTGAAGCCAAGTAAGCCCAGCTTCAAAACTCTAAATGTTTTGAAATGTTTCGAGTGCCCTCATTTCATTTCTAACCTGTTTCAAAGCCTTTTGTTTCATTACGATTTTGCTGTTTTGAGCTTGAAATGCGTCAAAACAAAACATGCGGCGAAATTTTGCACAGCGCTACTAAGCATGCTTTACCAACAACTGTGGTTGAAGATGAATCGTGGTCAGCATTATTTCAGAAATTAAGCTTAAAACTTGTTCTAGCACGTGTTAATCTCTTGCTTTTGACACTCTATCAAATATGGTCGTTTTGTGGCCCTTTGTACAAGAAAATTGTATTTTGTACCAGTTTTGTTGCATCCATAGCAAGGAATGAATAATTTTCTAGTATAAACAAGATTGTTTTGAAAATTCCAGTTTCCCTGGGGAGTGGTGCATGTCCATTGAAAGAAGTATATGGCTTAAACTGAAAAAGATGAACAAAAAAACCTGAAAGTCTTAAGAAGGATCAGTGTTTTAAGAAGTATGATAAATTGTTTCTGTCTTTTTTTTTTTTTTTTTTTTTATTAGATTTTATAATCTTTAATTGAAAAAAGAGCAGGTAGGGAAATTTAATGTTGTCGTCTTAGTAAACTGAATATTATTTGCCAATTTCAGCCAGAGTTTAACTTTCTTTGAATCTTGTGATATTTAAGTTTTCTCTTAGGCTAGGGACAGACATTACACACAAACTGGCTTAAGTAATCAGAAACTAGTTTAAACCTGTAACAGAACAGATGTTCAGTGCACATAAACCAGGATGAAAATGGCTGAAACCAGTTTGAGATAAGCCTGGTTGAATGTAGTATCTGACTTAACTCATTTGGGTCAAACCAGTTTATGCAGCATCTGTCCCAGACCCCTTGCTGGTTTAGTTTAAATCAGACTCAGCATCCCGGCATGCTCTCTGGGTTGGGCAGGGCTCTTCGCTCCACAGCAGAGCTGGCCCCTCTGCTCTATGAAACAGTTGACTGCCACTGAAGTAGTTCTAGTACAGAAGCAAAGAATGCTCGCTAAAAGTTAACTCTGCTCCCTGGCTGCAGCTCTGGCCTTCCCTCCCCGTCTTCTTTGCCTTATAAACACCTCTCAGCATTAGCTAGCTGCCACATGCTGGCTATGGTCCATGCTGTGGCAGACAGGGTAAAGGCAGAATCAACAGGTAGCTGGTAATCTCTCTCAATTTTCTTAGTGGGGTGATAAACACTGAGTTAGGGGTGATAAACACTGTTATCAGTTCTCTGCTGGGCTGATCAGGAGTAGGGGGGAATGTCCCTAATCAGTCCTGCTGGGGCCTGGCCATGCCCCCCTCAGCTCAGCAATGGCAGGGGTGGGAGGGCTGCTATTGTGCCTCACCCCGCTTCTAGCCTGAGTCACTGCAGGCATGTGCCTGCATGTCTGGGATGTCTGTGCAGTTAAACTGATTGAGCCTAGCCAGGTTAGACTAACCTACAAAGATTGAATCAATTCAGGCTCAGGCTTTTTGAATGTCTGACCCTAGCCTTAAAACTTCATAATCTGGAATAATGTGATTTGGTGAATTTTGTTTTCTTATTGATCTTACAGAGGTAAAGTTTTCTTTCTCAGAGTAAGATAAAAAGAATCCCTAATGTGTATTATGATCATTTTAATTATCCTGGGTTCCAAACTAACCTCAGTATTTTGTGGATGTTGCTCTGAGTGGGGTGATACTGTACAGTTAACTTTTAGTGAGCATTCTTTGCTTCTGTACTAGAACTACTTCAGTGGCAGTCAACTGTTTCATAGTTTCATAGTTGGTAGGGTTGGAAGGGACCTGAGCTAATCATCAAGATTGACCCCCTGCCATGGGCAGGAAAAAATGCTGGGGTCCAGTGACCCCGGCAAGTTGTCTATCTAGCCTCCTTTTAAAGACCCCCAGGGTAGGAGCGAGCACCAGATCCTAGCTGCCCTGATTGTGAAGGAGAGCCTCCTGATATCTATCCTGAATCTACTCTCGGTCAACTTATGGCTGTTATTCCTTGTTACTCTCAGTAGTGCTTGGGGGAACAGGGGCTCTCCCATTGCCTGCTGGTCTCCCTTGGCGAGTTTATAGATGGCCACCAGATCCCCTCTTAGCCTTCTCTTGTGAGAACTGGATGCAGTACTCCAACTGCGGCCTGACCAGTGTCATATAGAGGGGGAGGATCACCTCCTTGGACCTGCTTGTGATGCATCTGTGGATGCATGACAAGGTGCGGTTAGCCTTCCTGACTGCGTCCCCCATGTTGGTGGCCCATGTTCATCTTGGAGTCTGTAATGACTGCAAGATCCTTTTCTGCCTCTGTGCTGACGCGAAGGGAGTTCCCCAGCCTGTAGGTCTGCTGCTGGTTCTTTCTCCTTAGGTGCAGTACCCTGCACTTGTCGGTATTGAATCCCATCTTATTCTCATCCACTCACCCCTGTAACCTGTCCAGATCCAATTGCAGCCTGTCCCTCCCTTCTAGCATGCCCACTTCTCCCCACATCTTAGTGTCATCTGCGAATTTGAGCAAGGTGCTTTTCACCCCCTTGTCCAAGTAGCTGATGAAGATGTTGAACAGTGCGGGACCGAGCCCTGGGGGGCCCCACTGCCCACATCCCTCCAGGTCGAAAATGACCTGTTCACCACCACTCTCTGGGCGCAGCCCTCCAGCCAATTGGCAACCCATCTGACTGTGTAGGCATCGACACCACAATCTCCTAATTTTTTAATGAGAATGGGGTGAGAGATAGTGTTGAAGGCCTTCCTAAATTCCAGAAAGACTACGTCCACCACGACACCTGCATCTAAGGATTTTGTTACATGGTCATAGAAGGCCACCAGGTTGGTCTGACAGGACCTGCCTCTAATGAACCCATGTTGGTTGCCCCTAAGTATAACCTCCCCTGCTTGCCCCTCGCAGATGTGCACCTGGATAATTTTCTCAAAAAGCTTCCCCAGGATCGAGGTAAGACTAACAGGCCTATAATTTCCTGGGTCCTCCTTCCTCCCTTTTTTGAAAATGGGGACACACTGGCCCTTTTCCAGTCATCCGGCACCTTGCCAGAGCACCACGAGTGCTCGTAAAGCTGTGCCAGGGGTCCCGCAATGACCTCTGCTAATTCCCTCAGCACTCTGGGGTGGAGATTGTCAGGACCTGCTGATTTGAACACGTCCAGTCCCACCAGAAGTTTCCTGACTAGGTCCTCTCTGACCCTGGGCCTGGTTGTGCCTCCCCAGGGACCATCGGGGATCCCAGTGTGGGGGATGACCTGGTCCCTGCTCAGAAAAATGGAGGCAAATAAATTGTTAAATAGGTTAGCATTGACATCTGGTGAGACTACCAGATTTCCAAGCATGTCCTGCAGAGGTCCCACGTTACCCGGAACCTTCTTTTTACCTCCTATGTATTTAAAAAAGGATTTCTTGTTGTCCTTGATCCGGGTTTGCTAATCCCAGTTCCATCTCTGCCTTGGCCTTCCTAACAGCCCCCCTACAATCCTAAGCAACAGATGTATAGACCTCCCTGGTGATGGTCCCTCCCTTCCATTGGGTGTACACCTCCTTTTTAGCTTTGAGACGTTCCTGGGTGCTTTTGGTGAGCCATGGGGGCTTTTGAGCACTCTTGCCCCCTTTGATCTGTGTGGGGATTGTCACCCGTTGGGCTTGGAGGATCGTCTCCTTCAGGAACGACCATTCTTCTTGGACTCCCAACTCCCCTCCCCTCTGGGACCTCAGTTCTTCCCCGACTAGTCTCCTTAGCTCAATGAAATCTGCCTTCCTAAATTCCAGGGCTGCTGCCTTGCTGCAGGCCTTTGCCACCCTGCGCTGGATGGTGAATTCCAGTAAATATTAAATGGTATTGCTTGTCTCTCTTTTTTTCCCCCCCCCTCTTACTGCCATTTCCCATCATCTTTGGGGTTCAGAAGATGGGTTGCACAGTTATTTTTGCTATTTTCCTTTACTGTTAATCTCTTTTGTTTGCCTAGGGCATCTAGTTAAGTTAAGTTCATTTAGGTCAGGGGTGTCCAACCTTTTTGAATGTGGGGCCAGATTATGAACTTTTTATCACTCAGTGGGCCGGCGAGCTATATTCAAAGACCTCACAGGAAGCGGTATTGCATCACCCCCCATGAAACGAATGTACAGTGTTTAATTTGTCTTCGCAGCACCTCGGGCCTCAGAAAACAGCTTGGAGGGACAAATGTTGGACAGGCCTGACTTAGGTTATGTCTGCACAGTGCAGGGCAATACATGCTAAAATTAATTGTCATCTATGTGTGGACTGACCTCCTCAGTCTAACGTAGTGCTAACACCTTAGTACTTGGCTGTACCACTTATGGTTTGGCAGCTGATAGTGTCTCAGTGCTGTGACGGGGGATGTTTGCATGGAGTAGCCTTGCCCCTGTAAGACATGCCTTGCGTCTATAGTGACCATAATAATTTTAGGGAAATCCAGGAAGGGGACATATATTCACACACACACACATGCACTCTGACCTCGAGGCTCCCAGGAGCGGGGCTGGGTGGAACAGTGTGGCACACACACAGTCCTGACCCATGACTTGCAGGGCTGGACCCGGGCAGCACAGTGCAACATGCCCACAACCGCATAGCCCTGACTCTGCAGCTTCCAGGAGTGGGTTTGGGTGGGACAGTGCGGTGCACACATGCGCCATGTGTGTGCAGGTCCCCCCCCCCACCAACCTTGCTACTTCCAGGTGTGGGGTAGGGCCAGACTCCACAGAGGCCTATAGCTGGGTTCTATCCCACACTCCCAAAGGCTGGGAGCGGCTCTGGTGCATTGATTGCTCCCTGGGCTCTGCCAACCTGCTCTGAATGGTCATGTGCTGCCTCCCCCTGGTGTCAGCAGCTGGCTAGGGTGCAGTCCCAGGGTGGAGCCTGGAACCACCCTCCCCCAACATGGGTTCCTAGCAGCTGGGTGGGCAGGAGATGGGGAGGAACCCCTGCTCCCCTTAGAGCAGGGTTTGAGGCCCCGCCCCTTCCCATCCCCTGGGAAGTCCCGTCCTCACTTGGGCTCTGGACAGCAGCAGTGGCTGCTCCCTGGTTCCATCTCCATTGGGCTGTGAGCTGGGAGTCTCTTGCCCAATAGAGTCAATCAGGAGCTGGGCACATATGGGTGGGTTCGTGTCAATCTGGAATTTTTTGTTTCATTTTTCTTTAACAGCTGGGATTCTGAGACAGCCTATGAAATCTGGGACTGTCCCGGTCAAGCTGAGATGTATGGTCATCCTACTTGACTCTCACCTTTGTAAGAGAGATTCTCCTTTCTGTTCATCCTACTTTTTTTTGCACCTCTTTTAGTTTGAATTAAAATTGTATTGGGCCTGGGTGACAAGAATTGTACACAGTATTCCAGATGAGGCCAGATCAGCTCTTTTTATGATAGCATGAATACTTTATTTGGTGCATCCTAGGATGGCATTTGCATTATTCACAGCCAAATCACACTGGTGACTTATGGGCACCCTGGCTGTTATGCCCAGAGTGGCTGTATCCTGTTTTTGCATTCCCAATTGATAAGCTCCTTTCTATATAGTAGAAATTCTTGTTTATCACTTCCTAAGTACATGACCTTGTATCTTTTTTTTACTATAGAATTTCATCCCATTTAGTTCTCAAGGTCACCCATCCAGTTCTGTCTGCGTATTGTGATTCTGCTTTGCATTGATCTTTCCTCCCAACTTTGTGTTATCAGCAGACTTCATTATTGTAGTCCTCCTTTCTTTTGCACAGGCCATTCATGAGAATATTAAATATTGGGGCCAAAACCAGTCCTTGAAATTCTGTTAATTCCCCCTTCCTCCCTTCCTTTTGTAAAGAGTGGGGGAAAATAACATACCCAGAATGGGTTTAAAATGCAAGTTGTGATCAGATATGTATACATGGACATGTACGAGTCCCATAAATCCTTACAAGCTCTTTTAAATATTAGATGGTATTGCTTGTCTCTCTTCTTTTTTTTCCCCCCTCATACTGCCATTTCCCATCTTTGGGGTTCAGAAGATGGGTTGCACAGTTATTTTTGCTATTTTCTTTTACTGTTTTAGTCTCTCTTGTTTGCCTAGGGCATCTCATCCTGAATCCTCTGTGGAAATTAGATTTTTCACATGGAAAAGCATGTACTGATGTTTTGTTTTGTTTTGTTTTTCACTATTGGCCATCTGTGCTTCCATTGGTAACTTGGGGAGTAGGAAAATCTAATTATTCATAAAATGAACAGAAAAAAGAAAATAAGTTTTATAACAGTGGAATCTGACGGCATTAACACTGCAAATGAAACCTCCAGAACAATGTTTTGCACACCCCAGATTTTATTAATAGTTTTCTTTAACAATTGTGAACCAGCTATACTTAGTTGAGCCCCTGATTTTAATATTTCTGGATTAGAGTGTTATACCACTCACTAGTAATTTCTGTTTGATATCTAATTTCAATTGGGAGAATAGTTTTGAACTTGCAGCTAAATGCAATAACAATACTTGGTAATGCTCAGTTTCACCTTTTTATTTCAGTACTTTATTCGTTTTAGTTAGCTTTGAGAATTAAATGCTGAGTAAATTACTGTTTAAGAGGCTTTTCAGCATTACTGCTTGCTCTTCCGCTTAATAGATGCCTGCGGTTTTGGAGAGTGGTGTAACTGCCAGCAGACTGACAGATGGACCAGTCGGGACTCGGACTGTTTTTGGTTCATTCCATTTTGAAATTTCTTGGTTGGTCTAACAAAAGGTATCATCTCTGAACCAAGTGTTTTAGAGTTTTGCATTTCTTTTGGTTCCTTCCTAGAGTTCTGATATTTCTCTATCTGCCTCTAAAGTAGGCATTGGAAGGATTATTTTCTTGTAGTGTTTTGCTTCTTGATATGGTGGACAACTGAGTTAAAAAAGGCACAAAAGAAAATATGCACTCTGCTGATTATACTTCGTTGCTTTTGTTTGAGGATGCAGCAAAATTGAACAGATCTGGAGTTA
>NW_005842827.1:601930-619238 GCF_000455745.1 Alligator sinensis | reverse complement strand
GGAAAGAGCAAGGAAAATGGTGTTTAAGAGAGAAGAGGGTTAAATCAAGGAAGTATAAGCGTCTCCAATCCCAAAATGTCTGAAGGATTCAGAGTTAGTGTGTATTTAAAAGGAGTTAATGAATTATTATTGTACACAGATTTGTTCTAACCTGGAATACTTTGGGCAATAACGGATGGAGCTGATTTTCAGAGATGTTAAGAATGTCATTGTTTCTTTCCCCCAATAGTAAACAGTGTTTTTAAAAGCTTTTCCTGGGTCATTTCACCTGCCTACAGCATCTTGTGTATTTACACAAGGTAAATGAGTAGCTTGATGGTGCTAGCAGCCCTTAGAAGTCAGAAAATGTGTGTTTAGCTAGTCATCCAATTATCTCAAAGGCACATGCACCCTTCCTCAGGCTCAGGGAAAATTAAAGATGGTAAAAAGTCCCCATAGGTAGAAAATAAACTTCATTATTGCACAGAGGAAGCTGAAGGTGGAAGTCTGTTCCTTTGGGTCCATGGGAGTGTCTTTTAGTTGCTCTTCAATGTGCAGATTCCTTCCCTGTTGGTGTCAGGTAGCAAGGAGGTATAGAAATCTTTCTTGTTGTTTAGCAATTAAGTTTAAATCCCAGAATAGGCTCAAATTCGGCATCTTCCATGTTTCAGGGATATATGTAGTAGCCATGTAGGTCTGAGATTAAATGAAATGCAAAACTCGAGAACTCTTGGTTCAGAGATACTGCTAGGCTTGTTGGCTGTAGCCATGTTGGTCTAAGTCTAAGGACATAGGCAGGCAGGATTATTTGGGTAGATGTGATATCTTTTATTAGACCAACTAAATAGTTGGAAAAAAGTTATTTGCAAGCTTTCAGGCACAAGCACCCTTCTTCAGGCATTGGGAGATTCTGCTGCTGTTCTGACTTCTCCAGAGTAGAAAAAAAGCTGAGGCGAACAAGAAGTCTGTGAAGATGCAAATGAGTGGAAGTTTGGAACAGAAATGGTAGAGATGGGGGGGGAAAGGGAGGTGAAAGTCTGAAAGAATGCCAGTGGCCGCCAGCTTAAGGTGGGTTGCCTGGTGTATTAGATGTCAGGCAAGTTGTAATGTGTCATAAATCCAATGTCTGTATTAAGTCCATGATTTTTTTTTCTAGCCGGTAGATTTTTGAAGTGAAGTTCATAGCCTTATCTGCGAAAGGTGTTTTGTAAGTTTCCTTTGAGGTTTAGAACTGAGATCGGAGAGGGGGTGATTGTCTTGTGAGAAGTGGGCACCTACAGGTAATTGGATATTTTTGGCTTTGATGGATTTTTGGTGTGCATTCATTCTGGTGCACAGTTGTTTGGTTTTTCGTATATATTTTCCATCAGAGCATTTGGTGCACTAAGTGAGATAATTACATGGGCTAGGAACAGACACTACACACAAACTGGTATTGGAAACTGGTTTAAATCTGTAACAGAACATAAATTCAGTGCACATAAACCAGTTTCAAAATGGCTGAAACTGGTCTAAGTTGTTTGAATGTAGTATCAGACTTAACTGCTTTGGGTCAAACTGGTTTATGCAATGTCTGTCTCAGACCCCTTCCTGGCTTAAGTTAAACCAGAGTCCCCCAGCATCCCAGATGCTTTGCAGCCTTGGTCTGGGCTGTCTACTCGAGAGAATATGGAGCCCTTCTCCCCCCTGCTGCTTGCTGGACAAGTAGGGATTCCCCCCTCCCTCCTTCCTATCTCCCACAGCACAGTCCCCGGCCCCATGGACCCTAGCTGGCATGTGGTATGCTAGCTAATGCTGAGAAGTGTCTGTGTGTGTCTTCAATTTCACTGGGACAGGCAGACAACAGAGCTAATCAACAGGTTGGCTGGTAATATCCCTCGCTTCCTTCCTTGGAAAAAGCTGTTTAAGAAGAGCTTGAACTAATGAGAGGCTTTTGCTTTGTTGATGGGTTGATAAATACTGTGTTATCAGCTCCCTGCTGACTCCCTCACCTGTGAGGTTTGCAGACAGTCTGAACAAGCAAGGAGAGGGGGACTGAAAAGCTCCGTATTATCAATAGATGCATGCACTGCCCACCCCTCCTGCACACCTGCCTAGGACTGCTAGCCTGGGACTGGGGTCTGGCAACACTCCTGCCCCTTAAGCAGCAAGCGGGTAAAAGCCTGGGACTGTGCAGGCAGGGTGGGGGTTGAAATCCCTCCCTAATCAGTGCTCTGCTGTGGCCTGGCCACGCCCGCCTCAGCTCAGCCCTGTGGAAGGGAAGGGATGGCTGCTCTCGTGTCCCTAGGCTTCTAGCCTGAGCCACTGCAGGCATGTGCGAATCTCATTAAAGAATCTATGTGTGATACCCTCGCAGAAGGTAAGATTCTGAACAACAGCCAGCATAGCTTTGAACACAGGTAGGTCTTGTTTTACCAATCTCATCTCCTCCTACAACCAGGTCTCTCACCACCTGGACATGGGAGACAAAGTACACGTTGTATACCTAGACTTCCAAAAGGCTTTTGACCTAGTATCCCACAATATCCTTGTGGGAAAACTGGAAGATTATGGGCTTAGCTGCTCGATGGTTCAGTGGGTAGGAAACTTCCTACAGGGTAGGATCTAGAGAGTTTTCATGAATGGATCTGTGGTGTCCTGGCATGAAGTGGCCGGTGGTGTCCCTCAGGGGTCCGTGCTTGGACCGGTGCTTTTCAACATCTTTATCAGTGATTTGGATGGGGGAGTGAAAAGCTTGTTGGCCAAGTTTTGCGGATGACACCAAATTATGGAGCAGTGTCATCGTGCCAGAAGATAGGTTGCATATACAGGCAGACCTGGACAGGCTAGAGAGCTGGGCAGACCAGAACCAGATGAAGTTTAACACTTCCAAGTATAAGGTGCTCCATCTGGGGGTAAACAACCCTCAACATATGGCTTGGCGGTGACATCTTGACGGGAAATGATTGACCATCGCATGAATATGAGCTGTCGGGCAAGGTGGTGGTCAGCAGGGCAAATAACAGTCTGGCATGCATCAACCGATGCGTCTTGTGTAAAACTAAGGAAGTGATACTCCTTCTGTACTCAGCACTGGTGAGACCACAGTTGGAGTACTGCATCCAGTTCTGGGCACCGCACTTCAATAAGGACACGGAAAAGCTTGAGAGGGTCCAGAGAAGAGCCACCTGTATAATCAGGGACTTGCAAGGCAAGCCATACGAGGAAAGGCTGAGGGACCTGGGCCTCTTAGCCTATAAAGAGGGTTGAGAGAGGACTTGATAGCCGCTGACCGGTGTATCAGAGGAGTGCATCAGGAGCTTGGTGAACAACTGTTCACTAGGGCACCCCTGGGGAAGACCAGGACCAATGGATACAAGCTCCTGGAAGGCTGCTTCAGGCTTAATACCAGGAAAAACTCCATCACAGTCAGGGTTTCCAGACTGTGGAATAAACTCCCTCCAGAGGTGGTGCAGTTGCCTACCCTGGTAATTTTCAAGAGGAGACTGGACAGTCACCTTGCTGGGTCATTTGACCCCAGTTGTCTTCCTGCCTAGAGCTGGGGCAGAGGGGGAGGGCTGGACCTGATGATCTGTGAGGTCCCTTTCACTCCTTAATAATCTATGAATCTGTGTGCTGACATTTCCTCAGTCCAGGGGGAATGTCTGTGAAGTTGCAAACAGATTCAATCTAGGCAGGGTAGACCAACCTGCAAATACTGAATGAATTGAGGCTCAGGCTTTTTGAACGTCTGTCCCTAGCCTAGAAGCCCAGTTAGCAGGTAACCCTCTTGAGTTCATCAGTCAGGTAAGGTATGCGTTTTTTTTTTAACAGCCACAAGCCATTATCTCATTTTATTTTAGCAGTGGGTCTAGGGGTCTGTTCAGCACTAAGTACAGAATACAACTTTTTATTCAGGAAAAAACAAAAATGAGAAAATATTTTCACTAATTTGGAAATCCAACTCTGTAATTCACTGTGTACCAAGCTAAGCTACTTGGCATTATTGTAACATGAATCCTTTTACACATTAATAACAGAAAAATTACAATGAAAGTCAGCCTGTCACCATAACCTTGGGGTTCTGTTTAAGTTGTTTGTGAAACCAAAGAATATGAAGTGGTGAAAACAGCAAAACTAGCAAGCTTCAGAAGAGAAGAGAGACCTGTCTGAGCTTGTAGGCGACTCATTTTCAAATCTGGACTATTCAGGTTCTAATGGTGAGTAAGGGTATATGGATGTTAAATTAACTTTTTTACAGTTGGGTAAATTCTTGAAATTTCAACAAAAGGAATACCTTCTGGGAAAACAGGAGTTGCATGTAATCCTACAAAGGAACTAATGTAGCTGGATATCTTGCGCTTAAGTGCTGGGGTCTGGTTCTAGATCTGTTGAAATCTGCTGCTGTTGTCATTCAGTATCTGTGCCTATTTGTACTTTCTTTTACTGAAAAAAAACAAACTGAATAATTTTTTAATATTGAATTACTGAAAACAAAACTTGTGGGAGATTTGAGAGACTTGAAATTCTGCTTGTACTGAAAGCAAATAGGTTGTTTATACAAAAATGTTCATTATACTGTACTGGAACATTTATTCCTTTAAAAATAATTAAATTAAAAAATATAGATAAGTGAAGTAAATATCCGTTGATTTAATTCTTAAACATGTAAATGTAGAAATGCTAAAATCTTCTTTGTTGATGCTTCTTTGTAAAGTTTTATTGTCTTGAGAGAAGTCAAAAGTTTTTAATATTGAAATGATTTTAAAGCTGCAGCCTAACTAGAGAAGTTTCGACTCGGGGTGTTTGTGGCAGGATGCAGGTTCCTGCCAACAGACTTGCTTTCTGGACAAACACAGAGCTTGATGGCTAGCCAGGTTACTTGAAAGGAAAAAATAAATCCTGTGTCCCCTTGGAGACAGGTACTTGTCAGAAGCTTGTCCTAAATGGAAAATGAAGAAGTTGGGGGTTTGGTGATGCACTGGATTAGAGCATGAGCCTGTTACCTCAGGCGGCTTAAGTTAAAACCCTGAAGTAGGTCACAAGTGAAAATCAGGTTTGTAGTGGTGTATTGTATTAAACTATCATAATGCATTTGCTTTTTGCCAACTACCTGAGCGTGTGTTACTTATAAGCTTCATTTTGTGTGCTATACCTTAACATGCCAAGGCATCCATTTGTCCAAGGGTTTTGTTTTTTAATGCTGCTGTAAACTCTAAAAATAAGAGCTCTGAGCTTTTTCCTCAGTTACTTAATACAGGGAACTGAAAAGTAACATTATCCTTTCATCTTTACTCCTGCTGTGGTTGTCTAAATATTCAGCATAGATTAGACCATCCATCTTTTCATTTAGGGTTACAACCAAATTTGGCACCAGTGATGGAATGAGATTTAGGCAATATAACATGTCTTAATGTATCGGCTACTATATTAATAAATGACACAGATTTATAGACATTAAACAAAGGTTATCTATTAGGGCTGTGCGAAGCTTCAGTCACTGATTTGATTCAGCCTGATTTTGGTGGCCAAATCTCCAAATCTGAATCGAATCAGGAGACCCTTTAATCCCTCCGAATCAAATCAGAACCCTCCCGAATCAATTTGGAGAGATTCAGCATTTTGACCATAGACACAGCTTTCAATGTTTTTTCTACATACTTCAAGGTACCAGGTGGCTCATGAATGCTGTGATGGTGGGGTGGATGGAGTGTTCCACAGGAGTGTGGGGGGATCCCCA
Organism: Alligator sinensis; assembly: GCF_000455745.1. NCBI lineage: Eukaryota > Metazoa > Chordata > Crocodylia > Alligatoridae > Alligator > Alligator sinensis. The sequence goes on along the minus strand of NW_005842827.1, from coordinate 613,540 downwards.
GTGCATTCAGTGGTGGACCCAGAAATGGACCAGAAGCACTTCCGGTCCACTTCTAGGTCCACCACGGAGTGCATAGGGGACCCTGCCCCCTGGCTCGGAGACTGGTGCCTCCTGGGTCTGGGGGGGCACCTGGGGTCCCCCTGTGGCCAATTGCAGAGCTGGGGAGACACGCAGAGGGGTTTCCCTTGTGCGCGGCGGACCCAGAGGTGGACCGGAAGTACTTCCAGTCCACTTCTGGGTCTGCCGCCAAGCACGTGCCCTCCTCCCCCCCACCCCGGTGCTCCTGTGGGATGTGCCATCTGCCCCACCATCTCAGTGTTCACGAGCCACTCCTGGTACCTTGAGGTATGTAGAAAAACATTTAAAGCTGTCTATAGTTGAATTGCTGATTCTCTGAATCAGGATTGAATCTGTAGATTCGGATTTGGCTGAATTGAATCAGGACAGTGATCTGAATCAGTGAATCAAAATGCTGTCCTCCAATTTGGGCTGAATCCAAATCCGAAACGAATACTGCCCATTGCACACGCCCCTATTATTTATCTATTTATCTAGTAACAGGGTAATCGGAGATCTGCTCATTAGAAACATCAAAGCAGTAGAATTCAGTTTAAGAATAGCACAGGTACCAGAAGATTATGGTGGTTTGAGAAATTACCAACATCACTTTGGGTTAAAGCTTAATGTTTTAATCTAACAGTTTAGCACAGTAAGGTGCTTGCTTTTCCTTTAGAAGGTGTCTGTGTAATTTTAAATATTTTAATGATAAAATAGTTCTAGGCCCTAGCCCCTTTTGCTAATGTCATAGTGAAATGAGATTTGATAGTCAGAATTTTAAATACCCAGGAAAAAAATTCTCTCCTTATTTTTGAGAGAAGTGGAATAAACTTGACACAGTACCAAAAATGTAACTAACAAGTCAGTGACATAAGGTAAAATGTCTGTCCTTTCTAAAAAGCTTTATGGACTTTAATAAACAAATAATGTTCCCCCCTTGTGCCCCCCCCTCCCCCCCAACTTAAACCAGTCTTTAAGACTCTGAATCTGAAGTATGACTCTCCACTGTGCTCTTCTAAGAACAGCTTGTTATCCAGAGGTTTAGTTATAGAAAATGCCTCTGGTTAGGTGGTAAATGTTTGTATCCACATGTTACTGTTTAGGTTGCAAACAGGTGTCACACTTGTCCTGGGTTAAGCCATTTTATCCTGGGACAAAGTACAGTTGAACTGAAACTCATGTCCATTGTCTTGGAATAAATCTTAAAAATATTTTCCAGATAAAAAGGGTGAAAAACAGGTGTCCAGTTTAACCCTGGTCTGATTGTCTTAGGCTTTGACTTGCCTCAGAACTGGTGTGGGGACAGTCACTGACACACACAGCTTGAATGGCAATTAATATGAACTAACCCCAGTTGTCACGGGGGGTGAGGGGTGGGAGTGTTATCTTGGCATGTCATAGGTACTTAATCCTGGGTTATTTTTGTTTTGGTACAAAGACTGTTGCAACTTAATCAGGGATGCATGCAATGTTTCTTTCTAGTCTTAGCACCAATCTTTTACTCCTGTAGTAGGCATTTGATACATTAAACCAATTTGTAAACAGGAAGGGAACGGGCATGAGGGTGAACTAATTTATAGGTAAAAATTGGAACAGTGTTAATTGATGAACAGTTGTTGCAGCATTTACATTGGGTGATGTCGCTGTGACAAAATTTGCATCTAGTTGTAATTTTAAAAGTCCGAGACATCAGAAAAGTTAGTCGGTCTGTGTAAGGAAGCTATGAAACTTGATTTCCATTATCCTTTTCCAATTATGGAATATATAGTACTCTTCTGGCCACTGGAAAAAGGACTTGCTTATATTTACGATGGGAGAGGGTTTAATAGTGTTGTAGAAATTACAAAACTTTCTTTTGGACTCTGCAAATTGATTAAACCAACTATTTATTATTGGTTAAACATTTTCATAAATCTTTAAATATGAAACAATGCACTGTTTAAAACTTTATATTGTTTTAATTATTTTATGAAGGACTCTGCATTTAAAAAGGGTTAAGAAGAAAGGGGTTATGTTGGGCCATGGGCAGCCAGGTCTGGGGGTGATTTAGGGGCTGAGAGGCTGACAGATGTCAGCTGACCCTAGCCACCACTTGGGTGGCAGGGAGTTAGATGGGTGGCTAGGCCCAGATGGACATTTCTCACTATCTGTGCTCAGCCTGAATGGCCAAGAGGAGAGAGAGCAGACTGGAGGGAGTGGCTGATCTGGGCAGGCCGAGGTTCCAGGTTTGAGACCACAAACTGACAGCAGGGTAGATATGCACTCTATGGGCTATAACATGAGGTTTCTTGAGTCTGAGCTTACTTCATCTGTTGCTGTGAAAGAACATGCATGGAGCAGGATATCAGATGGAGGGTACAGCTACATGTGCAATTAATGTGACATCATAAACTCCAGAGCAGTTCAAGCAGGGGTCGACTACTCCTGGACACAGCATTTGTGTGCGCAGGACAGCAGCAATTTGAGCTGGGTGGAGTAGGCCCCTCGTTGCCTGGGCTGATGGGATACAATGTATGCCCATGGTCAGCATCTACACGTGCGTTTTGGTGCAATAAAATAATATGCCATAAGATAACTGTCTCTGACAACACTATCCTAAAATGAATTTAATTAGTTTTCTGTGCCCTAATATTGGCGCACGTGTAGACGGTGACACTTTTTACTACAGAACTAATTATTCTGCTGCACAGTAAAGAGCATTTGTAGATGCACCCAGGAAGAGTAATTTGAATATAAAAGACAAGGAAGGAAAGGAGGGAGTTTTATTAAGAAACTTGTATTAAGTCTTTTACACTTAAACAAAAGAGAGCCTGCATTCCTAAATGGAGAAATTTGCACTTAGCAGTCAGGTACTATCATCAGCAAATATTTCCTAAAGGCCTTGTACTAAATCTAGGCTATAAGCTTTAAAAACTTGCTCCTGACTTCAGTAATGTAATATGAGGACTATACTGTTGAACTGTCATATTTTTAGAGATTGTTCTATTTTCCTGTAAAATGTATACATGTGTCATATATTACATAGCAAGCATGACGATTGGTTTACTTCAGATCATCTACATCTAGCACCCTCTGGCTTCTGGTCTGGGTCACTGCAGGCATGTGGCTGCATTTCTGGCATGAAAAGTGAACGTCTGTTCACTTGCTTGTCGGTTCAATCTACGCAGCTTATACTAACCTGCGAAGGTTGAATTTATTCAGCCTTGGGCTTTTTAACTGGCTGTACTTAGCTAGGGAGCTTACGGTAAGTGACCATGCCTACTCAAATATCAGGAAAATTAAAGGACTCTAGTTCTTTGTGCAACTGTAGTGTCTCTAACAATCCTTTGAGGCCAGTAGTGCCTTTTAATGAAGTATTTCTGAGCTTGAATGCTTTCCTTGGAATTCATGTCACTTTAGTCAGGTTTTCCTTGTGTTTGTCAGTCTGTGTAGAGGTTTCCCCATAATAAACTGTTTATCATGCCTGCTATACTCTGCTCCTCTCTCTTCCTTGCACTATATTAGTGTCTTGGCAAAACAGGTTTTTGTTTCCCTTTGATGTCTCTCTTGATTATTTCTTCAGTTGCAGCTATCTCAAGGAGAACACTGCTTGGGAGAGGATTTGTCATTGTAACTTCTTAATTTATTTGTGTATATTTATAAAAAAAACACAAGCAAAATGTCCATATAGGGGAAAATATTTTTGGTTTATATCTTGGATTCAAGATCAGCACTTGGATTAGTTACATGTTTGAAGACAGAGCTGGATTATCTCCATGTAGATAATGAACAGACCTCTATACTCCATGGTGCTAATGAGGATAGAATTAGTCTGTTTTTTCCAAGACTGATTAAGTTACACATTCAGATGCTTTTGAGTCCTTTACCTCTAGTGCTTGTGAAGCTGTGAAATGGATGCAATTCAGTCAGTCATGTCAGAAGAGTTGCTAATGTGCCAGTTAGACTTTAGTTGGTTCAAATTCTGGAATTTATTTTTTTTAGGGAAACTGGCAGTAGGGCATTATTTGCAGGTGTCCTATCCTGACTGTATTTACTGCTTCTGGGAATAATTTAGAAACCAAAGCTGGCCATGTTTTAGAAAGAATTGCAAGATACATGCCTTTGCCAATACATTTGATTTTTCTGCTGATTGGACTCCTAGTTGGTTGGCCACATCCTTTCCTTTTCTTGGAGTTAAAACTGTGGTCTACAAGAAAATATGGTGTCTTTTCTCCTCTTAATTGTGAATGACAAATGAAGTTGGTTGAAAAATGGTGTTGCTGTGACCAGCTCTAATGAGTTACCTTTTAAAACATAACATTTACCCAGATATCATTTTAAGGGATGCCTTAAAAACTGTATTGAGGCTAGTTAGTATGCAGTTTTATTTAAGTGTTTATAACAACCATGAATACTCTACAAATAGTTTTCAAGATAAATTAAAAATCACTCTCAGTAACATTTGTTGAATAATGTGAAAACTGTTGAAGCTGCAAACAATTTGAAAATCCTTAAAAAACAGATTATGATGATTTTTACATATACAGAATGATAATTTCCAGTGCACAGTCTATTCATTCTTCTTTCTTTGTAAGGATTTCTCATGGTATCTTTAATAAAATCACAATTTAGCTGTCTTGCTCTAAATCAGTTGTGCTCAACCTTTTGAGCCCCACAAGTGGTGCCCCATGGGTCAGATGAGTGGTGCCGGGGCCCATTTTGTGAGCTAGATTGGGCTCTGGGGCCGAGCATTGCCCCGTCCCACCCCTAGCACATTGGCTTCTGGGGGCCTGGTCCAACCTTCTTCTACTTTCCATGCTGGAAACGGGCTCTGGGGCTCAGCATCGCTCTAGGTGCTGGGATTGGGTGCCCAAGAATGGTGCTATTGGTATTAAAGGTAGAACTCGGGTCAACAAGAGTTAAGTGGGGAGAAAGGTGGCACGCATTTTTTTTTTAAAGTAGTAAACATAACTGCATTGAAATAAAGAGCTGACACTTATTTTGATGTTTCCTTTGGGTGTTTTCCTAGTCTAACACCATTTTTACTTTAAATCACTGTGAAGATAAATTAATGCTAAATTTACTCCAGGGTGGTTCAGCTGTGGAGTGTGTGGGATGCCCTCCCATGCTTCTGGCACGCTCTACCAACTGTTTTGCAGGCTCCCTGGGCTATGCTCTCAGGAGAGTGGGCAGGAAGTCAAAGCAGCAGCAGCAGCTGGGGTGGTGGGGGGAATGACACCTAGGTGGGAGCATATGGGTCATAAATTAACTCCTCACAGGCTAAATGGGGCCTGGGGACCGTAAATTGGACAGGCCTGATTTAACAAATAGGGAAATGTTACAAAGAGAGCTTGTATGGGCTTAAATTCTCCAAGGAGACAGAGGAAAGTAGGGCTAGAAGTGAGTTCACAAGATCATCTAGTCCAGCCCTCTGCTCAAGGCAGGAATATCCCTGACTGAACCATCCCAGACAAGTGTCTGTCTAACATAGTCTTGAAAGTTTCCAAAGATGGAGATTCAACAACTTCTCTAGGTAGCCTGCTCCAGGGCTTGACCACTCTCATAGTCCTCCTAATCTCCAAATTTCCTCTGCTGCACTTTAAGGCCTTTGTTCCTAGCCCTGTCCCCTATAGCTCCAGAGACGAGCCCATCTCCATCCTCTCTATAATCTGCCTTCAGGTATTTGAAGATTATTATCCAATCCCCCCTCAATGTACTCTTTTCCAGGCTAAATAACCCTAGTTCTTTTGGCTTTTCCTCATGCATCTCATCTCCTAGGCCCCTAATCATTTTTGTTGCCATGCACTGGGCTCTTTCCGGTCTGTCCACAACATACTTCTTGAAGTGTGTGGCCCAAAACTGGACATAGTATATCAGGTGAGGCCTCACCAGTGCTGAATAGAGTGGAAGGATAATTTTCTTTGATTTGCAAGTGACACTTGTGTTTAATACAACCCAAGATGCTGTTGGCTCTTTTTGCAACAGGAGCTCACTGGTAATTCATTTCCACCGTATGGTCCACTGTAAACCCCAGGTCCTTCTCCATAGCCTAGCCAGTCATTCCTGAGTTTGTATTTGTGCATGTGGTTATGTACAGGACTTGTCATTTGTCTCTGTTAATTGCAGACTGCTTTTTCCAGCCTATCCAGGTCATTCTGGATCCTAGCCCTACCCTCTGGGGTGTCTGCAATTCCACTCAAGTTGGTGCCATCTGCAGACTTGCTAAGCATGCATTTTTAGTCCCATCATCTAATCATTAATGAAGATGTTGAACAATATTGGACTCCAGGACAGCCCCTTGGGGAACTCTACTTGACACCTCCTTCCAACTAGACATTGAACTATTGAGGCACAACTCACTGAGTATGATGTTGCTAGTTGGCACAATGAGCATTTTCATGACTCTCTTCTCAGTTTTTTTTTTTTACATTTTCTGTAATGATTTTCTGCCAATGTGCAACCGAGTATGTAACACTGAAGCATAGGAAGGGGATGTTTTGCCTGGTCAATTGTTTTATTAATCTGTATTAGTTTCTATTAGTTTTTGGCAGCATTTTTAAACTACAATGTGTTCAGTATATTCAATTTTATTAATTATGTTCAGTGAAAAAATCGAACTGAAATCAAACATTTAAAACAACAAAGATGAGCTCATGTCTGACGCATTGGTAATCACTACTTGACATTCAGAAAATAAAAAGGGCTTTGTGTACAATGTGATAATTTTTTGCAGCATGCATGTGAAGTGGTGAAATCATTGAGAGCATATTTGTGTGCTGTGTCAATTTTTGTTTCATTTAGTAGGCTTCCATAAAAAGCTATTTGTTCTAGCATATAAATTGCAGTCCTTTAAAACTGTAGGGGGCCCCTATGTGAATTCCTGTAGGATCTATATTGCATATGCGGATGTGTCCCATAAACAGTTTGCGATGGTCTATTTATTTGTGAACCAGGTTCTCTTTGGTGCCTGAAGTTTCAATCTCGACCAGCAAAATCACGCACCTTTTTGCTGTGGCTATATCTGACCTTGTTTGGTTTCTAAACCTTCATCTTTGCAGGGGCTAAGGAACCCAGCCCTACAAATTATCTGGGCTCCTGTGTCAAAGTCAAAATTTCTGTTTCGGAAAACGCATATCTTCTAGAAAGAGAGATGGTCTTGATTTAAAAACCTAAAATGTTGGAGAACCTACCTTATTACTAAACAGGTTGTTCCAAGGCTTAATAGTGTTTCTAACTCCTGATTTCCTTATGAACAATGCAGTATTTGCCTGAACTGGTGCCAATTGCACGATATCGCGATATCCAGCACTCTTGTAAATTTTAGCATTGCTTGGTGGTGTTGGGGGGACGGACCTTCTTTGGTTGTCTTCCTGGTTAGGGGCAGACATTCAAAAAGCCTGAGACTGAATTGATTCAATCTTTGCAGGTTAGTCTAACCTGGCTAGGCTGAACCAGTTTGTAGGAGAACAGACATCCCAAACATGCAGGCACATGCCTGCAGTGGCTCAGGCTAGAAGCCAGGGGGTGGGGTGGGGAGTGCTAGAGCAGCCCTTCCTTCCCTTCTACAGCACTGAGCTGAAGTGGGGGAGGGGGGTGGGCGGCCAGGCCCTGGCAGGATGCTCTGATTAGTCCAGCAGGGAATTGATAACAGTGTTTATCACCCCATTATGAAAACACCAGAGGGACATTACCAGCTACCTATTGACTCAGCCTTTGTCCCATAGACAACTAACTAATACACAGACACCTCTCAGGAAGGAAAATGGGAGGGGGGAATTCCTGCTTAGCAGGGAGTGGTGCTGGGGAGGGGTGGGTGGGGCAGCCTGCAGCCTATGGTCAAGGTCTCCCCTTCCCCCTGTTTTCCAGGGAAGACCATGTCGCAGGCAGAACTCAAGAGCTGAGAGGTGGTTTTGGGGAAGTAACATGGAAGAGAGCAGCTGCTGTTTTCACAGGGTGGATCAGGCTGGCTCCACTTCTTCTCCCCCCCCTCTTTTCCTGTGAAATAAGTCTGTCTGCTTTCTGTTTTTCCTTCCTGACCAACCTATTTTTGCAACTCCAGAATGGAGAAGGGACTATGGGATGAAGACATTGAAACTCATTTTTCTTCAGCTGAGGGGACCAGAAGATGCAGAGTGCTATGCAGAATGATTAATTGCAGTTTGGGGATCTGGAGTTAGTTTGATTGCTCTGCACAATCAGGCTGCTTGGTGGAGTTTGGTAGCCAGGGCTAAAATTTCTTTGCAGAGTGCATTTGGGAGTTTGTGACAGTGGTACATGTATGTATGTTGGGGGCAGCAAGGTAGAGGACAAAAATGTCTAACTAAAAACATTTGTTTTGGGGTCTGACTTATGAGCCTTTTTGGGTGGTAATACTACTGAGTTAATTACCTTCATTTAAAGGAATGCATTTCATTTCTAGTCTAGCTTTTGCTTACAACTGTTGGTCTTTGTACTGTATTATTTTTGCATGCCCTATGCCCTTAAATAAGAAACGTACCTTGTTTTCGGCAAGGCAGAATGAAGAAAAATAATTTTTCAGATTTATAGCTGCACGGGGCAGGGGCAGAGCCTAATCTTCAGTTCGCTTACCCTGCTTTTCCTGTTCAGGCAGCAGCTACAGGTTTATCCCTTTCATGGCTGAAATGTGAGCAATTCTTTGCTTCTCAGCCAAAATCTGAAATTGTAGCTGCTGTTGAACACTGGACTCCAAAGATACATCTAGAATTTTGAAAAGAGCTAAAAATAGTCAGCAGGGCTGTGAAATAGAAGAGATGCCAGGGGTATGTCTACATGTGCATATTAATGCACCTGAATAAACTCCAGAGCTTATTGCTCCCAGGTACATGTCTTTATGGGTGCGCTGGGACTGCAGAACATTGGGCCCAGCTGTCAGGGGGCCTGAGGGAGTCAGTCTGCCAGCCCAGGGCTGTTCTCCTTGATGGGAGTAGCTGGCTGGGGCCTGAGGGTGCTTCAATGTGGGGTCTAGCTGGCAGGCAGCCCCTGCATTGAAGCACCTTTGTGCCCCAGGCAGTTGGGGCAGCTACATGTGCACTGCTGCAGAGTTGTTTTATTCCACAGTACTTGTAAATACAAGTACTATCCAGCTGTGCAGTAAATTTAGTTTACTCCAGCCTGATAGGGGCACATGTGTAGACATGCAATGTTTACTGTGCAGCTAATTAGTATACTACATGGTAAACATCTTGCACCCCAGGAGTAGCTAACAGGCAGCAGAACTGCTTAACAAAAGCTAGAGTGATTAGTGGAACATCAGGACAGTTAAAAAGGAGAGTGTGATTTAACACCTGTGGAGTAAAGCAGTTAGCAGGAATCAGGTAGATTATAATGAGCTGTGAAGTCAACTGACTCCACTGGCTCTGCCTCAATAGAACTGCCACTAATGCTACTGGGCAGTTGGTTTTAAACTTTAGGTGGGCAGGAATCAAAGCATGGTGTGACTACCCCTTGACCTGGACCTGCCCCTTTTGAACTCTACCCTTCTTCCATCCATGCAGCTGCTGGAGGGAAGAGAAGGAAAAGAACTAGCAGACATCTTGCAGTGTGTCTATGCTTTTATCCTGAGCAGAAAAATGAGGTTCCCTGCTTAAGATACTACCCCCAATTTTGGAAGGCTAATTTCTAGGAAATAGCTGCATGTATGTGATGCAAATAAATACGCTGTATATTTTTCTGATGGATTAAAGAACCATCTACTATCAGTCTTGACTTCATGTAGGTGCTGTTGATAGTAAATCGAGCAATCCCTTAAACTTTTATTTGGTGTATGCAATAGATAGAGCTGTTTAATTCTTCTGCTATATAAAACATGTTTTCCAACTCTTGAATTCTGCTTGAGCTCTTTTATCTAAGTCTTATCATGTTTGTCAGCATCGCTTTTAAAGTGTGAACACTGGAATGGAGTAAGGCAATAACAGCCTTAACGTCATATGGAGAGGTAATAATACCTCCATAACCTTAATATTTTTCTTCTTACTCCTTTCAGGTTTAGAGTCACCTTTTAGCTATATTATTGCAGTGGGAGTTCCAGTTTAACTGGTTTCACGTTTATCATTACCTGTGAGTCTCTTCAACCTCAGTGTACTGTAGGTACTTTCTGTGGTCTTGTAAGTTTGACACAATTTCTTTGACCCTAAAGGGTAAGACCTTGCATTAGGCTTTATTAAAATGTATGCTGCTTGCAGGGGTCTGCCTGATTAACTTAGCTATCCCCTTCATTATTTTACACTCTGTCAATTTTAGTACTATCTGCAAATTTTTCCAGCAGTGATTTTATTTCCTTCTAGACAGTGATTCCTTATTAATGGTTGGTTACTTTCAAGAGAGACATAGTTATACTTAACTTCAGACTAACATGGCTAAGGCAGGTTAGATTTGCACCTAGTAGACTAATGGAAGTAGATTTATCTTTTCTGATGAAGTGAGCTTCAGCTCACAAAAGCTTATTCAGTACAGTACATTCATACGTATGTACATACATATGGCATCTATTTTGCAAGACAATAGAATTGTGCTGAGTAAAGCATTGGCTTACTTGAACATCTGTGAGTATGGCTGTAGAGCTGATTAATGGTATTTATGCCATATAATATAGCTTGTGTGCAGTGCGTGTGTGTGTGTGACTTTTATATAAAATAAAAATCCTACATGCATGCGCTATATTATATATAATATACAAATAACACCAAAATAAGTAAATATGTTGTTTTGGTTAGTCTGTAAAGTGCAAATCTACTTTGCCTTCTACTTCTATTTAAATATAGGCTTTACTGATTTTTATATTATGCTGATGCATTTCATCAGAATGTCATATGGGACTGAGAGAGGTAGTTAGACATGTTAGGTTGAAGTCGGACAGAAGACATGGTAGGTATGCACTTTACACAGACTAAATACAGTATATATAGAACACAAGCTTTTGTGAGCTTGAGTTCACTTCATCGGAATCTGAAAAGATGGCATAGAACAGTGTATAAAGTGAAGCGAGTGATTTGAATATAAAAGGTGGAAAAAGAGGAGGGGGGAAGGGGTTCACTACAGTGTTTTTAGGGTGTTTACTACTGTGAAGGTTTCCAATGACCACATTACCAACATGGTTGATTTCCAATGTAACAACTGCCACAGCTACCTTCGTGCCACCAACTTTCATCCTAAGCATACCACTAGACCCATTGTCTGTAGCCAAGCTACAATGGTATCTACTCTGATCCCACCGAATGGAATGAACACGTTAAGGATCTAGAGCAAATATTCTTACAATTATGATACAGACCAAAACTGTAGCCGTTCAGACCAACAAAGCCAGACTTGGACCTTGCTCCAACCTGCTACGATACCAACCCCAGGACAAGGACAACAGAATCCCTCAGGTGTCACCTATAGCCCCCGGGCTGAGTAACTTTAGACGCATCATTAATGACCCCCAACCCCTCCTGATAAAGGAGGACCATCTTAAAGTAGTAATGGTGGACAATCCAGACCTGTCTTACTGGCAGCCCCCCAACCTCAAATGATGTCTCTTGAGCATCATTACCAAGACACCTGAATGGACCTGAA
>NW_005842827.1:589686-601899 GCF_000455745.1 Alligator sinensis | reverse complement strand
TTCCTGCTGTGTCCCCACACTAATACAGACTACATCATCACTGGACTGAATAACAAAGAATACAACGTTCAGTGTTCACTCACTGTGGGCTGTACCAACGTCACATATGCCCTCACACGCTTATGGTACCCCTCTACTGTCTACATCAGAACATCCATCTGACATCGGCTGCAGAAAGCTGTAAGCCCTGCGTCAGAACACTAACTTCCTCGGACACTCCATTGCTAACCTTAGGATTGCTGTTCTCGTGTAGCAAAATGTAAAACATCAGTTTGAATGGCAGAACAAGAAATTATCCACAAATTGGATTCTTAAATATGGTTTCAATAGGCATTATGGATTTTTATCCCATTACTTAGATTAGCTTTTGTGACCCCTTTTTTCCTATGGGTTCTCTGCTTGTTTGCTTCTCCAGCACTATCCCTCTTTGCCCACCTTTTGTATTCAAATCACTTTTTATACACTGCTTTATGGTGTGCTTTCACAGTATCTGATGAAGTGAACTCAAGTTCAAGAAAGCTTGTGCTCTGTGTATATATTTTTTAGTTAGTCAGAAGGTGCAGATATACCCTGTCTTCTATGTGGGACTAAGCCGAGTGAATTACAGAAGGCTGTTATGCCAGCACAGCTGCCTTTATCTCTTAAACCTGTAGTTTCAAAAAGCTGTTTGACAAGAACAACAGTTTTCTTTTCCTTAGGATCAGAATCTTGCTGACCTGGCTGTATTTACTTGGGCCATCTTATTTACACTTTTTAAGCATTGTGCAATGTTGCTCTTCTCCTGCCCTTATTTTCCAGTGTTAAAAAATGATGTAACATTTCATACCATTCATCCAATTCTGATATGCAGAATACAGACCATTTGGCCCTGCTTATTTTTTTTTTAAATGTCTTCTCTAATAATGAACTCAGTAAAGAATATTTCCTTACCTTATATATGTAAGAGGTATAAAACCATCCTGTTTATTATACAGAGCATAATTATTTTTTGAATAATCCGGAGAGCAGTGCAGTGTGGCGTGACACAGTCTGGGACGCTTGTGTAGTGGTGTAGCAGGGAAGCCTGTGGCTTCTGGAGGTGAGTGTGGGGGGCAAGGTTCCTGCATGGCACTGCATGGGAGGTGCTTAGGTGGCATGTGGTCCAAGGCACCTGCGGCTTCTGCTGGTGTGGCCTGCTTAGCATGTAGTTGCTGCTGGTGCAGCCTGTGTTGTGTGGCCCTAGCTGCTTAGAAGTTGGACAGCCCTGCTATACAGTAAAATTATCTGAGGTAGGGTATACTCCTTACTAATAACTCCTGCTTTGTTAATTATCTACACTTTCTACTAATATCTAATCATTTGCAAAAGTAATTTATTTCCTCAGGTGTTCCTTTGCCTCAAACGTTATACCTTAATTATCATAGGTGAACACTGAAGATCAATACCTTTAGTCAATTACAGCCCTGGCAAGGGAAAGATAAGTTGATGTGCAGCACAATTAATAGAAGTAGATTCTGTTTACTTGGAAAAAGAATTATAACTTGAAAGCATTTAGGACATTTATGCTGCAATATGGTATACCTGGAATACTTGCTACTTTCAGATTGGTCAAGGGAAAGTGACAGTGTCTTATTCAAATCTTGTTTTTTCCCAACTTTATTATATAACCTTGCTATCATTATCTACACAAGGGACATAGGTGGAGGGAGAAAAAATTATTTGCAGGGGTTAGCGTGTGCATGCGTGCATGCTCCCCCTGCCCTCCCCCCAGCCCAGCAGGTAAGTCTGTGGGGGAAGGGGTGGTAGGGGAGGGCTGTGGGGGGACAGACTGAGGCCCCAGTGGTGAGGAATGGAGTGGGACAGGGGCAGGGGCTGGCGAGACAATTGGTCCCTGAACAGCTCATCCAGGGGCACAAGGGGGAGGGACTCCTGCCACTGTGTGCACCCCGGCGGAAGCCCGGGAGTTACGTACCCCCCTCATCTGTGCTCGGGGTGGGGGCAGCTGCTGCAATGTGCAGTGCTATGTGTGGTGCTTTGTGCCGTGCTGCAGCTGCTGCTGCCTCTGGAGCCACGTGACACCATGTGTGTCCCACTGCAGGGTGGGCAGGGGGCACGGTGCAGCCCAGCGGTGGCAGGCATGTGGCGTTGTGCCACTCCTGGGGCAGCGGCAGTGGCGCACAAAGTACAATGCACAGCAGCAGCCGCCTCCCCCGGGGTGCGTGCAGCAGTGGGGGGCCCCCCCCCCCGTGCCCCTGGATGAGCTGCCAGGGCTCTGATTGTCCCACCTCCCAGCCGGGGCCGCATTCACCTTAGCCCCTGCCCCTACCTATGCCCTGCTCCCTTCCTTATTGTGGGGGCCTCAATCTGTCCGTCCCCCCTCCCCCACCAATACCTTCACAGAATCGATGGGTGCTGCCCAGCACCTTCTGTGCTGGGCTGCGATCCTGGCAAGGTGTGCGTCCCTCCTCCCTGCTGCAGCTGCCTGGAGCCTGTGGCCGGGCTGCTTTGCAGCCCTACCTGCTGCCCCACATTTGGCGGGAGGCTGAGCCCCGTTAGCCCTGGCCTTCCATTGCCTGTGACAAGGGATGCAGTGTTGCATACCTGTTTTCCAGAGAGATATTTTGTCACAATTGGGTTAGCTCTTGCATGCCATCCTAGGATGTTTAGTTTACAGTGAGGGTTTCTCTGAATGCCAGAACAATTTTGATGTAAGATGTGCAAGGAGTTTGTCATCTGAAACTCACTGCTGCTATGGTTGTCCAAACAGGCTCTTCTTTTAGTATGCATGAACCTTATACATGTAAGATCAGATTCCTCCTGAATCCATGGCAGCCAACAAGAGCAAATGTGAGGGCTGAGATACTGAGTGATAGCTGAGGCTTTCTTCTTTCTGTCTGAGGTGTAAGAAAAAGTGGCACTAGAGCCTGTGGTTTGCAACATACCTTTATTTACCTGGTAAAAAATTGTCCTCATTTTATTTCTAGTTTAATTTAGCATGTTTTATTTTTCACTTGTTTTCTGCCTGGTCACTGGGGAGTTAGGGAGAGAGAAGAAAGAACTTTGTGTTTGGATGAGATGAGGGCCAACTCTCATTTCTCTACCTTTTCTAGCTACTTAAAGTTGCTCCTCTAGTAGACTGCATTTCTCCTGGATTTAAAAAAAACCGTTAGATGAATTTGTTGCACTTTTTTAATGATGGAAATATCAATGCCTCCTGTGGAAGAGGGGAGCAAAACAAGGATAGGATCTGCAAGTTGTTGATTCTTCTTGAGGGCCATCAAGAACACGAGTACCATATTATTCTTGTTGGAGCCCTCAGCTTTTGCCCACAAGATGCCTATAAAAGAATAGTCTCACCTCATCTTGGCAATTGTGAGTCTCAGAATGGCTTCCTGCTTCATTCTTCCTTGGATATTGCACTATAAGAAAATGCTGTAACTGGGAAATCTGGTGCAGATCACCACCTCTGGAACCAAGGGGCTCAAAACCTCCCCATAGGCTCGTTTTGCCCAAACCTGCAGCTCTGGGAAGCTTCACTAGGTTCTGGCACTCCACTTTCATTTCATAAAGACCATTCTGCCTTGGCACCATGCAGCCCTGTGCCTTCTGATGCTGTCCTCAGTGCTGAGACATCTATTGTGCCTTTGACACCAGGTGCTAAGTACTTAGTTCTGGACCTCATAATGCCGAAGTCATTTGTCATGTCAGCTTAGTTATCTGTAGGCCAGTACTGGAATCTTATCTCCTGGAGTACTGGAGAAAAGTCATTGCCAAGCAAGCAGTGGCTTAGATCCTACCCAAGCTAGTATTGTGCTGACTTGACAACCCAGACAGAGCTACACCCTTGATGTACTCCTCCTCATCCTCTGAGGACATTGGGTTCTCCCATTGCCTTTCCTTCCTCCCCTTTGAGTGGTACAGTGGGTTTTTTTGCCATCATCTCAGCCAAGCAGTACGCAAAATTCAGGCTCTTGTGACGGGACCATATTCTGTAATGATAGCTTTAGAAACAAAATGCCATTCTAGATGGGTGAAAGCTTTATCTTTTTATGTATGTGTGTATTTATTTTGACTTAAAAAACCCACTTTTTTGTAATGATGTTAAAAACAAAAGGTGAAAAGCCAAAAGGTGTGTGGCTGTTTCAGCAGGTGAGCATTTTGTCAGAACGAAAATACTCGGATCATCAGAGGCTGAATCCCCCTCCCCCATAATGCCCTCATTTAGGACTAGCTGCCCATCTTGCACCTTCAGAGTGCCCCCTCAATGGCCCAGTGTGACACACACCAGTCCACATCTTGTTGCAAGGCGAAGTTGTCCAAATTCAAAGGAGATATGTACCTGAACCAAGAAATGGAAGGATTGTAGGATCTCATAAGAGATGATGCCTGTGAGTTGGTTTCCATGGCTTCTCAGGGTCATTGTCTTGGCCAGGCCCAACAGAAAATTGACCAGGCAGATCATGCTCCCCTCAGCTACTCTGTATGGGATACAGAGAAAATATACACCATCTTGGAGAAGTGTAAATCCAGCATGCCAAAGAGAGTGCTGAGGACAGCCCAGGAGAGCATGAAAGGGAGTCTCTTCCATCTCCTTCCAGCAGAAAGGGCAAGCCACAGACTGTGGGGAGGGACAGCAGGGTACCAGGCCTGCTGCTACCATTGCTGTCCACAGCTGAAGAAGTAGGCAGAGCTGGAGGTGGCCTGTCTAGCAAGTTGCCGTGGGGAGGGCTTGTCGTGTGGAGGTGGTAGGACACAGTAAAGTTATTTTAGAAAGTCTGTTAAGCTCTTTGCAAAGAAAGCCAAAGGAACAGTCTGTTGCATCTGATGTTACTATCAGGTGACAGACAAGAATCTTTCAGGCTCTGTCAGAGCATGTATCATCAGGTTTCATGCAGCTTTCACAGTTTGCCTGGCAGCATTTCACTTCTAGAGACATGTAGGGCAGCTACCACTAACTCCATGTACATATTCCTCTCCTGCTCCTCTTTGGTGCTTCCTTCCAGATTACGTGCTAGCTTCTATAGAAGAATCCTACAGCACTTTTCCTAACGAGCTTATTGGTGCACTCTCAGCACCACGCTAAAGCAAGTATGCTACTTCTGATTTGGGTTCTAGTGTGTACAGAGTGAGCGCAGTGTTTATCAGCATGACACTGCCTTGTGCTGTATAGGCCTTTCCAAAGAGAGGAATTTTTGTGGGCACTCGCTCAACGAAAGAACAGTACTTACCTTACAGTAACTGTCAGGGTAGAACCAGGAGTAGGTTGTCATGGGTTGATTTTAGTCACTACCCAGGGCATCAGCAACAGGCAAGGTCAGGAAAACAAATCCGATCTAACAAGGGGATAAGGAGCATGTGGAGCGGTCTGAAGCACGAGGGGCCAAAGGGCTAGGGAACTGTGAATCTAAGATGTGGCTAGTTTGTCCCTATATCTAGGGTACTTGGTGGAGGAACTGAGTGGCAACTGTAACTGCCCCGTGCCTTTTATCCATGGTTCTGTTAACCTGGAAAAAGCAAAGGGTAGAGATGTGGCCACAGGAGATGCACTTGTTCACAAAGAATGTGATCTTATGTGCATGGAACACATGCCACCGCTAGTCAAACATATGTGAACAACATGTTTGAGACGACTGCAGTTATTGGCGAATACGCAAGTGCTCTTTTTCATTTCAATCTTTAAAAGTTTATCTGCTTTGGTTTGACATTCACAAACTTATGGCAACAACACAAATGTAATCTGGAAGTTTTTTCACTGTCAAATTGCATTACTTTCATATTTAATATTTCACAGTACAAGCTTTTCTTCCTTTTCTTCAATGTTGTTTTTATTTTTTTGGTAATATGAGGCCAGAGAAAAAAAGAATAGTGCAGGAATTTATCTGAACCGTAAACAAGCATAAATGTATCTGAATCTTAAATCAGAGAATCATAGACAATTAGGGCTGGAAGGGACCTCAGGAGGTCACAGCTAGTCTAACCCCCTGCTCAAAGCAGGACCAGCCCCAACAGTTTCATCCCAGCCAGGGCTTGGTCTACCCTGGCCTTATGAACTTCCGAGGATGGAGACTCCACAGCTTCTCTGGGTAACCTGTTCCAACACTTTATTACCTTCCTAGTAAGAGAGGTTTTTTTTCTGTAGCATCTAACCTAAGCTTCCCTTGCTGTAAATTGACACCACTGCTCCTTGTTCTGTCACCTGCCACCACTGAGACCAGTCTGGCTCTATCCTCTTTGTAACCCCCCTTCAGGTAGTTGAGGATTGTTATTAAATCCCTCCCCGCAATTGCATTGAGTCTTCTCTTCTCCAGGCTAAATAAGCCTAGTTCCCAAAGCCACTCATCATAAGTCATGTTCCCCAGCCCTCCAACTATTTTTGTTGCCCTCTGTTGGACTCTCTCCAATTTGTCCATAACCTGTCTGTAGTGGGGTGCCAAAACTGGACACAGGACTCCAGATGTGGCCTCACTAGTGCCAATTAGAGGGGAAGAATCACTTCCTTCAATCTGCTGGCAGCACTTCTGCTAACATAGTCCAGGATACCGTTAGCCTTCTTGGTAACAAAGGCACACTGTTGGTTCGTATTCAGCTTGTCGTCCACTGTAAACCCCAGGTCCTTTTCTGCACAGCTGCTACTTAGCCAGTCAGTCCCCAGCCCGTACTGGTGCATGGGATTGTTTTGTCCAAAGTGCAGGACTTTTCAATTGTCCTTATTGAACTTCCAGAGCTTTCTTTTGGCTCAATCCTCCAATTTGTTGAGGTCTTTCTGATATGGTCTAGCGTATCTAACTACTCCCCCAGTTTGGTGTCGTCTGCAAACTTGCTGAGGGTGCTCTCAATCCCATCTTCTAGATCACTGATGAAGATATTGGAAGAATCAAACCATAAATTGTTTGCTTTTTTCCCCTTGCGCTGCCCTTTCTTACCCCTCTCCCCCACTTTCTCCCTTCTTCCTTATCTTTTGTATTCTAATTTCTTTCTTCTTCTTATACTCTGCTTTCTACATGTCCTTTTCGCATCATCTGATGAAGTGAACTTGGATTGATGAAAGCATGTGATCTCTGTAAACATCTTATTTAGTTAGTCTGTAAAGGTGCACTTCTACCCTGCCTTCTGACTTCAGACTTATCACAGCTAACTACCTCTCTGAGTCGTACAGTACTTGCATCTCATGTTGTTTGATTCTACTTGATTCAGACACTTTTCTATCAGAAAAATAAAGAGCATAGAGTACAAACTCATTATCATGAACCCTGCTGAGAAAAGTTAATTAAAGAGGATCTTTCCTGTAAGAAGGTTGGTCTGTAGCTGAATCATAATAATGAAAATAATGAACCCCTAAAGGTTCCTTCTTTTAGGAACCTTTAGGGGTTGGTTATAAGGAGGTTGTATTGCATATAGTTTTAATATGCTAGATTTCTGACATTCATTTTCTCTTCATTATTTTTTTTCAGATGTTTAGTAGTCAAAATTTAAGAAATCCCTTTTGCCATCGTTACTGAGCTTCACTCCATTGTCCCCACAGAAAGTAGAATTAGATTTGTGTCTGCAATCTTTGCTTAGGCAAAACATTAGAAATTTCATTGGGACAGCTTATTTAGACGGGGGAAAAAAATGATAGAATTTGGACATAGTGTAGAACAGCCATTATTTTTAGGTAACTGTCACATGAAATAACAGCACAGGTCATAGTAATGAATTCATTCTTTTAAAATTAATATGAATGAGAGAGCCACTTATTTATTAAATGCTCAATCTGCAGAAGTGCTGAGTGCCATGCACTCCAGAGTGCCCAGCCTGAGTGTTCTGATGAATGAGGAATTGTTTGCTGTGTTTGCACTGCTTTTATACATATTTACCATGAATAGTTATGTAAGTATAGTTTTTTCATACCTATCTTCATGGAAACTAAATTTTAGGCTTATAGCTGCAATGTTTGATGATTAAACTAAATTTGTCTTGGTAGCCATAGTGTTATCACTTACCTATATCAAGGGCCCCTAACCACATTTATTGATCTTTGTGACAGAAAGCAGCAGTATAATGGTCCTCATAAGGGCACAGGGTATCACAGTCTTGTTTCTATCTGATCTGTTGTGGCATGGCTTGTTAGGCTGCCGTGTTCTGTTGAAAAGTGCAGATACTATACGAGTTGTGTATGAGGATTTCTCATCATAGGTACTATACTTTGTGAAATATACTACAAAAATAAAATTGCATAATAAATAAGCTAGAAAATAGGGCCACCCCTACCAATCTATTGTTCCCTTTTCCCCCCATGCCACCACTGCTGCTGTCTCTGGCTGCCATGGGGTTTATGAGGGGAGCGCCAGAGTTACTCCTGCCCACTCTAGCCAGGCTCCATGTGGAGCTTGCCTTAGCCAGGGGCAGTGGTTGCAGTGGGCAGGTTCCTTCTTCCTCTCCGGTGTCCCCTGCTGTTCCAGGTCAACCTGGAAGAAGGTCCAGAGGAAGGGAACCCCCTTGATGTTGCTGCTGTTTCTAGCTGAGCCTGGCTCCTCATGCATGATGATGTTTCGAGTAGAAGGATTGCTGGGAAGAGATGGGCTCCACCTGACAAAGAGAGGGAAGAGCATCTTCACAGACAGGTTCACTAACCATGTGAGGAGGGCTTTAAATTAGGTTGGCTGGAGGATGAGACCAAAGCCCTGAGCTAAGTGGGGAAGTGAGTGACCTGGGGGAAGAAGAAGCAGGAGGCAGCATCAGAGGAGGTGTTCTCATTCTTCCTGCGAAATCGGGGCAATTGACTAGTTGTCTCGGGTGTCTGTACACAAATGCACGGAGCCGGGGAAACAAGCAGGAAGAATTGGAACTATGAAATGGTTGGAGTGACAGAGACTTGGTGGAAGCTCACATGACTGGAACACTGTCATGGATGGGTGCAAACTGTTCAGGAAGGACAGGCAGGGGAGAAAAAGAAAAGGTGTTAATCTTGTGTAAAAAAAACAACTAACACCCTGTATGATTGCTCACAGCTGCAGTATGAAACTGGAGATAGGTCTGTTGAAAGTCTCTGGGTTAGGGTCGGAAGGGAGAGCAACAAGGGGGATGCCGTGCTGGGTGTCTGCTATAGACTGCCAGACCAGGTGGATGAGGCTTTCTTCAAACAACTAGCAGAAGTTTCCCGATCATAGACCCTGGTTCTCATGTGGGACTTCAGATCACCCTGGCATCTCCTGGGAAGGCAATACATCAGTACACAGGCAATCAAGGATGTTTTTGGAGAGTGTTGGGGGCAACTTCCTGGTGCAAGTGCTGGTGCAGCCAACAAGGGGCTGTGGTCTTCTTGACCTGCTGCTCACAAACGGGGAAGAATTGGTGGGGAATGTACTAGAGATGGCAGCTTGGGCAGTAGCACCCACAAGATGATTGAGTTCAGGATCCTGAGGAAAGGAAGGAAGGAGAACAGCAGAGTAAGGACCCAGGACTTCAGAAAAGCAGACTTTGACTCACTTGGGGAACTCATGTTCAGGATCCCCTGGGAAGTCAGTCTGAGGGGAAAGGAGGTCAGGAGAGGTGGCTGGACTTTTAAAGAAGCCTTATTGAGAGTGCAGGAACAAACCATCCCGATGTGCAGGAAGACTAGCAAGTATGGCAGAAGACCAGCTTGGCTTAGCAGGGAACTCTTCAGTAAACTAAATCACAAAAAGGAAGCTTATAAGAAGTGGAAATACGGAAAAATGACTAGGGAAGAATATAAGAACATTCTCAGGCATGCAGGGATGAAAGCAGGAAGCCCAAAGCACAACTGGAGTTGCAGCTAACAAGGGATGTGAAGGGTAACAAGAAGGGTTTCTACAGGTATGTCAGTAACAAGAGGAGGATCAGGGAAAGTGTGGGTCCCTTACTGAATGGGGGAGGCAACCTTGTGACAGAGGATGCAGGAAAAGCTAATGTGCTCAATGCCTTTTTCACCTCAGTCTTCACAGACAAGTTGAGTTCCCAGACTACTGCACTGAGCAGCACAGTTTTTGGGGAGGAGGTGAGCAACCCTCAGTGGTGAAAGAATAGGTAGGGACTCCTTAGAAAAACTGGACGTGTACAAGTCCATGGGGCTGGATGGGATGCACCCGAGGGTGCTGAGGAAGTCGGTTGATGTGATTGCAGAGCCGCTGACTCTTTGAAAACTCAGGGCAATCGGGAGAGGTCCAGGATGATTGGAAAAGGGCAAACATAGTGCTCATATTTAACAAAGTGAAAAAGGAGGATCCAGGGAAGTACAGACCAGTCAGCTGTACCTCAGACCCTGGAAAAATCATGGAGCACATCTGTAAGGAATCCATTTCTAAGCACTTGGAGGAGAAAAAGGTGATTAGGAAGTCAGCATGGATTCACCAGGGGCAAGTCATGGCTGACCAACCTGATTGCCTTCTGTGATTTGATGACTGGCTCTGTGTTTGCAGGGAAACCAGGAGCACAGGCTGGATGAATGGACTGTAAAGTGAATAGAAAACTGGCTGCAGCATTGGGCTCAGAAGGTTATCAATGTCTCGTTGTCTAGTCGGCCAGTATCAAGTGGAGTGCCCCAGGGGCTGGTCCTGAGGCCAGTTTTGTTCAATATCTTCATCAGTGACCTAGAAGATGGCATAGAATGCACCCTCAGCAAGTTTGCAGATGACACCAAGCTGAGGGGAGTAGTAGATGCTGGAGCTAGGATTCAGAGTGACCTAGACAAATTGGAGGACTGGGCCAAAAGGAATCTCATGAGGTTCAACAAGGACAAGTGCAAAGTCCTGCACTTAGGATGGAACAATCCCATGCACCGGTACAGGCTGGGGGCTGACTGGCTGGGCAGTAGGTCTGCAGAAAAGGACCTGAGGCTTATGGTGGACAATAAGCTGATATGAGCCAACGGTGTGCCCTTGTTGAGAAGGCTAATGACATACTGGGCTGCTTTGGTAGGAACCTTGCCAGCAGATCAAGGGAAGTGATTCTTCCCCTCTATGGGCAAATTGAAGAGCATCCAGTGCAGGGCAATGAAAATGGTGAGGCAGTTGGGGCACATGGCTTGTGAGAAGAGGCTGAGGGAACTGGGCTTTAGTCTGCAGAAGAGAAGACTGAGAGGGGATTGAATAGTAGCATTGAACTACCTGAAGGGAGTTCAAAGGAGGATGAACCCTGGACTGTTCTCAGTGGTGGCAGATGACAGAACAAGAAGCAATGGTCTCATGTTGCAGCAAGGGAAGTTTAGGTTAGATATTAGGAAGAATTTTCTCACTAGGAGCATAGTAAAACACTGGAACAGGTTACCCAGAGAGGTGGTGGAATCTCCATCCTTGGAGGCTTTAAGACCCAGGTAGACACAGCCCTGGCTGGGATGATCTAGTTGGGGGTGGTGCTGCTTTGAGCAGGGGATTGGTCTAGATGACCTCCTGAGATCTCTTCCAACCCTAATTTTCTGTGATTTCTATGCAGCTCAGCTGGAGCAGAATAAGAATGGCTCTGAAATGCCCCCTCAACACCGTATCAGTCAGGTCAGCGGCGGAGGGGAAGGAACATACTGATGAGCATGGAGGGGAAAAGAGAGGGGAGGGAAGATTCTTACCTGCTTGAGGGACTTCAGTTCCCCTATTGGTGCTCCTGTGGCATGGTCTGCCTGCCCTGGTAGTGGTGGGGAATTTAGGAGCCAGGGTACAGCCATTCCTGAAATTTTGGATCTGCCCATGAATGTAGTGGAGTCATTTTCAGCAAACTGTGACACTTAACTTAAACTGGATAAAACTTTCAAAAACACTTAAAGTAACTTAGCCATTTGGTTCAATTAACTAAGGCCCTTTTGAAAACAGGACTTGAGGCTCTAAAGCCACTCTGCTTTTGAAAATTATACTTGCTTAAAATAATTCTTGTGATGTTACATTTAATACGAATAGCTTTATTGCTTTTGGAGATCTTAGCTCCTTGTTACAATATTTTAATTCTTGTTATACAATTTTGTGCTTTTGCCAAACCTGGTCAAGTTCAGTAAGACATTGCACTTTTACTTTTTTAGTTCCCTTTGGGCTTTTTCAGTAATTTGAGTGAAGCCCAGGTTATTTTAGGTAGCATTCCTTCAAAACGAAGCAGTGTTCCCTCTAAGCTGAGCGGCGTGCATGGCTGCGCAGGCGCGCTCAGGGCGAGCAGCCGCGCGCACTGCACAACTTAGAGGGAACACTGAAAGGAAGGGTCAATTTATCCTTCAGAACTGACTTGCAACTATTGTTTCAGAGCTCTTTGTCTTTA
>NW_005842827.1:587549-589655 GCF_000455745.1 Alligator sinensis | reverse complement strand
CTGCTGAGAACGTCCTCTTACAGAATTGTTCTGTACGCTCCGAATTGTCTCCAGTTACCCGCAGACTTATATCCTGGGCCCTCTCTCTGTGTTCTGGGGAGAGTTTCTTAATAGAACAGCTTGGATAGCCATTCTCCGCTTTTCTTTTTGTCAAGGAGAAATTCCCAGGGCTTCCTACTGCAGTTTCCCAGAGCCAGCTAACAGCTAAAGAGGGCAGATATCCTTTCAGAGAGTTCATCATCTTCTATAACTTAAAGCATATATGCTTAAGGTGGCGTATCTCTTATTTAATATCCTTTGTTAATGACTTACTAGGAAACGGACAGCTCTGAACATGTGTCTTTGAATCCTTTGATACTGAAATGGATAGTTCTGGGAGCTTTGGCAAAGGACTCCTTTGAAAGGAGTGATTCTTATTAGGTGAAGTGTGCAGATATTCTTGGGAACCCACCATGGCTAGGAGATCCAGTGTTTGAGTGTGTGGTATGTTGACTAGGGCTGTGTGAAATGTTGGGTGCTGATTCGATTTGGAGAAGATTCGGCCTGCTTTGGCTGCCGAATCTCCAAATCTGAATCAAATCAGGAGACCAATAAAAAGGTCCGAATTGATTTGAAGCTCTTCAAATTGATTCGGAAAAGATTCAGAAAGCTTTGGAGATTCAGGCAGTTCCCACTCGCCTCTGCAGGGAGCTGGACCCAAACTCCGTGCTGGTAAGTAGGGGGCAGGGTTGGAGGATGGGGGAGGGGACAATGGGGGGACCCCCACCAGGCCCCATCCTCTGCCCACTCTCCTAGCCCTGTCAATGGCTGCCCCACCCAGCCCCAGTGTTGGCTCATTTAAAAAAAAAAAAAAAAAAAGCCCCATGCTCACCAGCTGCTGCAGCTGCTGTCAGGGCCCCTGGGGGCTCATGGCAAAGCCCCCCCATGCAGAATGGGATAGTAGGGGGCAGCACAGATTGCCCCTGTGTCTGGCAGCAGCTGGTGGGTGCCGGGCTGCTTCTTTTTTTTTTAAAGGAGCCAGGAGGCTGGAGCTGGGCAGGGCAGCCATTGGTAGGGCTGCAACAGCGGGCAGGGGATGGGGCCTGCTTGATTCGGAGATTCAGCCAAATTAATTTGGGACGGTGATTCGAATCGGCAGATTTAATCACTGTCCTCCAAACTGGCTGAATCCGAAGCAAATACTAGCCACTTTGCACAGGCCTAATGCTGACCACGTGGTTAGCAATTGGAAGCAACTGAAACACCAGTGACAGTATTGAATCCATCTTACCTCTAAAATATGTTTACTTTGACGATGCTGAAGAAAGGAGGTTATTTGCATTAATAAAGTGGGCCATTAGACGATGTAATTTGCAGTAACTCAGTTTATAGTAAAGAAATGATGTCATTATTTTTATTTGTTATATGTATGGCTTCAATATACTAGATGCAGTCTGAATAAAACAGGGGAGTTCCTGTTCCAAAGAGCTTGCATCTTGCAGGCCTAGAACATACAGTGCCAGAGCAGGCACCCCCCACCTGCACGTGGCACATCCTTGCTCCCGCATATTACCAGTGGTACCTCTGTGGCTGGCTGCCTGCTGCACCATGCTGTTCCACCTGCCAACCGGACTCCGGACTGGGACTTTTGACCAACTGGTTAGGACTGGCTTGCAGAATCTGGAACTGTCCTAGCCAAACTGAGACACATGGTACCCTATTTTGAAGCTTATCAGGAAATAACTTGCTTTTTAGGTCCTTGTTAAAAGCTAACCCATGTATAAACCATAAGACTTAACACCGTTTGTTTTGGGAACTCTTCATTTTCAACGCAGCTCTCCTGTGGTGAGCACGTTTAAATTAGTATAAAACTGTAATCACCAGATGCATAAAGCATGTATAGCAATAGCTTGTGGCATAATGGTTTCTGTGATCTGACTTTAGTTTTCTGTATGTGGTGTTCATGCATGCATCCATGCAAAATAAGTGAAATGTTGATCTGAGTGATAAAAGTAGAATTTTAATATAATTATTTATGCTCTAATGCCCACTGATTCCCATTTAATCTCCATCTAACCACCTTAACTGACTGAATAGAGAGCTATCTATTAGATTATTCATCAGCAG
>NW_005842827.1:557656-587518 GCF_000455745.1 Alligator sinensis | reverse complement strand
GCAGGAACATGACAGTGAGCAATGTAGAATGTATAGGAAGTAATTCACGAATGAGAAATGAGTAAGGTAGAGCTAAATTACGTTCACCCAAACTCTTTTGATTTTATTTAACAATGGATGTTTGCAATATTGTGGAAATGCCTAAAGATCTTGAATGGGTGCTTTATATACATGTCAAGATAAATGTATTAATCAGGATATCGCATAGCAGATTGATTACACAGGGAAACTTTTGTATGTGGTTTTAATTTCTGACCGGTAAAAGCACAGTTTTATACCTGACATTAAAAAAATGTTGATAGTATCAAAGATGCATTTGTCTGGAGTAGAAAAACATTTATCTTTAGGTTTACACAGCAATTGACTTTTCACAGACCATTTGTCTAATGTATATGGGGAAGGTAAATACACTTTTTTTATTTTTATTTATTTTTTTTTTTTAAAGATGCTACAAATTACAATATGAAAGTAGAGATGACTGCTCTAGTGATGCATATCAAGGTCATACACTGTTATTTTAATAAGAATTTGCCAGTAAATGTAGGTTTTCCTTTTTCTTTCTTCATAGGTTTTTATGAATGATGATGTGCATCTGATCTGCAGATATTTGGAATATTTTTTTTCAGCATCCCTACAATCCACTTTTCATGTGGGTAATGGAACTTAATGGTGATTTGTCTTTCCTGCCTCCCTCTCCCCGCCAGTCCTCCAGATCTGACATGAATTTCCGATACATGTCATGGAGTTGGTCTTCGGTGACCACCCCTGAAAAAGGCTCTGCCTGCTTGTCTGCCTCAAAATGCAGAGGTGACACTGGATTTTGGTGTTCCTTGACTTTCATTTATCATCTGAAATGTGAGAATTCTTGTCTTTGAGCGGAGTGACAGATTAGGAATGGCTTCCCCAGACTGGAATGTGGCTATTGCTTTATTTGTCCCATGAAAAGGGCAGTTCCTTTCCTGTAAGTGGTCAAGACTGATTCGCAGACCGTTTTCAGTTTCTAATTAATTTAGCAAAAACTTAACACTCTTAAACAGGCTGGAAAGGGACTGCTACTGAGAGAGCATGCAGAGACCAAACATTGGCATACATAATAAGATCCACATAAGATCCCAATTAGATCAATGCACAAAGCATAGATACTACATCTGCAACCATAAATTAATTCAGAACAGAACAGCAATTGTTCTTGACAGAAGTTCAGAGCTGTTCTAAATGGCCAGCATGGTTAAATAGACTACAGTAGAAAGCTGAGTATTAGAAGAGATGATGCATTAATTTCTTTAGAAAGTAATTTTTACTTCAAACCTATGGCTGCACCTTCATGGACAGGCTCTTTGTGAAAATGTAAGACATCTTGCTTATCACAGAAATACATTGTGGGAGGATCCACTTTCATTTCGTACATCGGGTGGAGAGGCACCGCCCACTAGTACATCTAAAGTGCTATTATCCTGGAAGATTTCATTGCTCTTCTCCATGCTTCTCTATTGCTTTTTGTACCCTGTTCCTTTAGGACCTCCCCACCATTCTTGCAGTGGTATGATACAATATAGACTTCTGGAAAACTCAGCCATATCATCCTCTTCCACAGAAAAACTCAGGGAATGGGTTGATACAACCATCTTCACAAACTGTTAAATGTTAGGGCCAGAAGGGATCATTTTAATAATCTAGTCTTACCTCCTGTATAATATAGAAGGCAGGGCAGTATGGCACCTTATACTCACTTTGTTCAGAGAGTAACTTATCTTCTTTCTGAAAGTTTGCTTCTTGTGTTCAGTTTTAATTTGCCGGCATTCAGCTTCTAGATTTGTCTGCCACATTAAAAAAGCCTTCTAGTATCAGGTATCATGTGTGTCTTATAATTATCGATTCGCTCTGTGGCTGACACATCTATTAATGATTATTTCTAAGTTGGTCTTTAGATGAGTTATACAACATTTTGCCTTCTCGCCACAAGTTAGTGGATCAGTTTAACTGACAGACATAGAAGGGGACCATTTTGGAAACTTTCTCAATTCTTTATAGCATAGGTTTTTAATATATTCCTGCTTGCTTAGAAAAGGTTAGGCTATATATGCAAGTGCTGACTTGCAGATCAAAATGACATTAGGTAATCCTCTGCTGCCATGCTATGTGTATCATTTAGAAAGCTGTAATAAAAAGTCTGCTCTGTGGGGCTTCATAATATTTGAAAGGTGCAAGGAAGTTTCTGTATAATGTGAAGAAAAAAAAATACTACAGCATGGTCAAACAGTATGTTATAGAACAATTTCTTCATCTTTCCATTTTCTACACTCATTATTTCAAAGCAATGACAGGTTGTTTATTTTTTATAGCGAAGAGAAATGGCTTCATCAAAGGTTATCTAATCTTCCCAAGGAAAGTGTTTATCAACAAATCATCAGCCTGGGTGAAAGGGAAATTGTTTGCAATTTACCAGTGCCAGAGGGCTGGCTGTAATTGAAACAACTCTTGCAAGTCACTTTCCTTGCATTATTAAAGCTAAGAGGGAGAGGTTGGCCTTGAGTGTAAATGAATGCTGATGACTTTTTACATTGTGTACAATAAAATAAAGTTATTGCAGTTTTCTGTATAAGTAAACAGAACATCAACAAATGTATTATATAACAGTAGTATTTGGTGGGGGGGTTGTTTTTTAAATTGTATCTTAATATAATATTTATTCCCACATAGTTACCAGTTTTAATGGTGGTCAACAAGCACATATCCAAATGTAGGTCCTGATTCTGCAGTCAGGTTCATGCGGGTGCAAGTTTCCCACTGGTTTGAAAGTGGAGACAGACATAAGTTTCAGTAAGGCTCTGCTTGGGAACAAGGGCCCACCCGTCCTGGCTCAGTTTCAAATCAGTGCTATAGCATTAGGCTGTTAAATTACACATTCCTTTCAAGAAGACCGCTCTCCAAATAACTGAACGAATGACCTGCATAATTGAATCGGTAACTGAATTCTGTGGGTAAAGCAACCAAAACCAATAACTTCTTTTTACTGTGTTTAAACACATTGAACATTCAAGGAAGTGTATGTTTTGGTTTATTATAAATAAATTGGAGTTAGCATAAACAACCATTCTGTTAAAAATTGTTAATGAAAGATATATTTAGTTTTTATCCAAGATATTCATCTTTTTAATCTATGTATTGTGGCTTTTTTGGGTGGGATGGAAAAATAAGCAAACGCAAGACACCCCCCCCCCCCCCTCCCCCTCAAAAAAAAAAAAAAACCCAAAACCCCCCCCCCCCCCCAGTCCCTCAAACAAAATAAGCAAACCTACTCAAACAGTTTTGTTGTTAATGTAGATTGATTCTAGCTGGTACAATGTCAAATTACAACTTTGGTTTAATTTGGAAATATTTAACCTGTTTTAGACTTGAAGGGTACTCATTCAGATCAAATACATGGTTAATTGAGTCTGACTGCAGGATCAAAGATCAGCTGCAAAATACAAAAAAACACGTACTCTGCACAAAACTGGCCATATTTCTTTATTTTTCATAGGGGGTGGGGGAAGGCACACAATAGAGGTGCCCATTTCATGTGTCCACATCACTTTTCTGTATTCATGCAATTTCTAGATTTAAGAGTGTTACATTCCTTCTCAAAAGTTTTATAGGATGTTATGAACAGCATGCAGAAATATTTAAATGTTGTACTCCTTCAGTGGTGAAGTTTTTAATTTTCCTTTTGTTTAAACATTCTGTTTGTGAAACTTTTTTTTTTTTTTTTTTTTTTAACTAAAAATAACACCAAAAACACCCCCCCCAACCCAAAATGAAACATTTACCAAAACAACCCCCCTCCCAAAAAACTCTTGAACTCTTTAGGAGTTTTGTCATTGTATTTATCAATATTGTATATGCTGTGTGCAGTTTATGCTTGATTAAGGAGAAACTGTCATTTTGAAAACAAATACATTTGAATATGTACTTTCTTATTGGTAAAACTGGCTTATTTTTTTTAAATATTTAAGTGTTTATAAGCGTTTATAACCTCATTTATTTCCACTACATCTGCTGCTTATTTACCTTTTACAATATGCTCAAACTGGACATAGAAAATGATATAGTTTCAATTATTTTTTTCTTAGTAACTTATAATTTTCAGGATCAATTATCTTGACACAGTGATGTAACATTTGGACATCAGTTATTTCAAAGAAACATTAATTCATCTTGGAGATTGACTTTACTTTAAAATCTATTTATCCTTTCAGAATTTAAAACAAGGAATTTCTGTTCTAGCTTTTCCTTTGAGTAGTACTTTTGAAACCCAAGTTTTTGACCAAATTTGAATTCAGTATACTTAGAGTTGCTTTTAAATGCATTGTCTCCCAAATGCACTTTTGTTAGCTGGCCAAAACCTACTATAATGTCCTCTCTAGGCTTGCCAGTCAGTAGATTGAAATCATTGTCTTTCATGTGCTCCCCACCCTCTACCCTTCCCCACCAGAAAAAAAGCAGCTATTAGTTGCAGAGGAAATACCAAGAATGGTAGCTTTTTAAAATGATAACAATTATGTTCCATGTTACACGACAGATTTGTGTGCGTCTGTTGACAAAGGCAACAAAACAGGAGAACATAAGAAATGCCATGCTGGGTTAGACCCAGTGGTTCCCCTAGCCCAGTATCCTGTTTCTGACAGTAGCAGGTTATAGATGCCTCAGAGGGAAGAATATATGAACTGGCATGTCTATCATCCCTCTCATATACGCCCTGGAAAAGATATGACACCTGAGATTCCTAGATTTGAGTACTAGCCAGACCAAGGACTGTTCAGACAAGATCTGCTATTGGTGCCTTATTTGGTCAATGAATATACTTAGGAATTCATAAGGTTTTGTATAATCAAAGGGTGTTTATAGGCGTGCTCTGGGAGATGTGTGTTGGGGGTGGCGCTTTAATTAGAGTGGTTCTGAGAGATGCTCTAATTAAAGTGCTCAGAGTGTCATGTGTATCCGCATTCCCATACTGAAAAATGGTGGCAGGGGCACTTTAACTAAAGCTTGTTGAACCAGCTTTAGTTAAAATGCCCCTGCCACCATTTTTCAGTGTGGGACGCTGATGCATGTGATGCTGGAGTCTGCTGGAGTGCGGTAATTACCATGCTCCAGCAGACTCGATTAATCGAGTCTACTCCAATGCATTTTAACTACAATGTGTTGGAGCAGCCTCTTAGCATGTGTATAGGTGCCCAGAAAGTTTGGCGGCAATATTCCTTGATTCTATACTGGTTCCCATGGAATTAATGGCAGAAGTCTATTTGGCTTCATTTTATAGCAAGTTTGGATCTACTCTAAAAATTTTGTGACTTAATAGGTGTTAGTCCTGTGATTATAAGACTGGCCAAGCCACATTGCAAAATTAGGGATTTAATTTTCTCAACCACTATTCTCAAATGAAGGCTATTCGGTGCAATTGAATTAAATATTAAAAAATGTGTAAATGTTAATCAGGCTTAAAAATAAAAATAAGTTAAATGTATAACACTGCATATGTATTTAACTCTTTATATATTGCCCATTGTTTTGCCCATAATTTAAAAATTAACCAGTTCTGATAATAAAACTGTTTCTGCTTCACTGGGCACTTTGCTGGTTATAGTTGTTGCCTTTCCACAAAAATGGTTGTTTCTAGCAGCTCTAGAATCTTTTATTATTTTTCAGACTGAGGGTGGTTATTTGAACTGAGTGTCTGAAAACCTCTTGCTTTGTCTTTGAATGCATTTTATGCTAACAAATAACATGGGGAGTCAAGGTCATAGCTTGTGCATTCACTCTGCAAAGAAGCTAGTTTTGGTAATTACTGCTGTCAGTTACCTATGGTCCCTTAGTTGACTAAAGGGAATTCTTACTCATGTCAGCTGAATAAAATGTATATTTTTCCCCAGTCTGACACCTTGTATTTTCAGTGCTTGTTCTCTTGCGCGCGCGCACGCTCTCTCCCTCTCTCTCTCTCTCTCTCTCTCTCTCTCTGTATATAGGAAGAAAGATAGAATACCTCTTAGTAGCTTTTTAAATGCATTTGACAGTATCTCAAAGTAAGTTTTCATGGCACTGTTGATTTCTTTTTAATGACAAGAGGCTGCCAAAAAAATAAATGGAAAGGCCCCATCACCAGCGCTTGCCAACAAAACCAATGGTTTTTGCAGTGTCTGAAAGGCTAACAAAAGCAGCCTATATCAGAGTGGGCAGGTTGGGAAGTGAATTTTGAAGTTCAGAGCCTCCACTGAGACCTTAGCAGGACCTGCCTCCCTTTCATATAATAATGTTGCTGTTTCCTGAGCTCTAGTCTCTACTTTTAGTTCCAGTAGTTTCTGTCTTGAAATCTGGAATGAGACATTTCCAGTGATGAGGTGACAGAGTAGTAGTAAAGTGCGATTCTCAAGTTCAAGTTTAACTATTAAAAATGGTAAAAATGGCAGCCTAGGCTTTTTATACATGTACATACAGAAACAACTTCACAGGTGGTTTTTTAGGGTGATTATAATTTGGATTCTTGTGCACTTAGACTGCTGGTGGGGGAAAATTGAGTTGGCTTCCCCATTTTCTCCATCAGCTTGAGATTTTTGCAGACCTAGTTTTACTCTTTCTTTTAATTTGTAAAGGAATCTGTTCATTTTAACCTGTAGCTTCCACAATTTTAAGTTTTAGATGGACATATTTTGAATTAATCAAGAAAGAATCTGTATGCTTATCGATATGCTGCTATACTTGAAGAACTGTTTACAATTAGTTACAATACTTTTTTTTCCCTATTTTAGGTTGACAGAACCCTCTGGATACTTAACAGATGGTCCAATAAACTATAAATATAAAACTAAATGCACATGGTTAATTGAAGGCTAGTAAGTATACATTTCAAGTTGATCAAACTATCTGATGCATGGTTGCTAACATACTCCTCTGATTCAGGGATCTTCAGAAAACCTTCTATCTAAAGTACCTAGATGCTAAGCATCCAGGTAAATTTCTTGGTTTGAACATTTTAAAGATAATTGTTAATTTAAAAAACTTAGTGTGTTTTTTCAAAAGTGCTCAATGTTGGCACGCTACTTCCACTGACCTCAAATGACAAAAATTAGATGAATGTTAGAATTAAGCCAGTGCTACATTTTGAAAATAAATGTCTGGTTTACTATTTGATTACTTACACAAGTTGTTTGTAGTTTCAGAAACCTGTCACTTTAGAATATTAACATTATTTTCAGTGACATATATCAAAAGTAGTTTTGGAACATACCATAAAGCCAAATTAATGTTGTTGGTAATAGTGTTGTAGTGGTGGTGAAACCATGATGGTCCAGGGAATAGGCAAGAAGCAGGGTTTGCTTGGTAATATCTTTTTATGGTTGGGAGAGTTGTTAGACAAGCCTTGGGTATGAAATGCTGAAGAAGGTCTTATTTTATTTAAAACCGTACTACTGTGTCTTGTACTTAGGGCAGTCTCTTAAGCATCTTTATCTGTTCTTCAACCACAAGGAATATAGGTCTGTTTTGTCCTTTAGTGCAAACTGCATAGAGCCATGTACTATTTCTGCATTCACTTCAATGTAATATATGAATTACCATGATAAATGGGGAAGCTGCAGTGCTATTAACATGAGTAAACAATGGGAAGCTCTCCTCCCTATAATACTTGACAGGAACTACCTACGTGGAATGCCAACGTTTCAATAAATGCATTTTAAGCCCCCAAACCTCTGCAGTGCCAGATGGAAGATAAAAAAGCCCACACAGGAGTTTGATAACTTTGCCATATGGGAAAAAATCCCCCTTCAGAATTTACAAGCTGGCAGTCAAGAACCAGTCAGTCAATCCATCAGAATCTTTCCTCCCACTAATGGCAGCAAGAGTGGGTTGGAAAAGACTACAGTGCCCTAATACATCAGGTCCTGAATTATATTCCCATTGACATCATTATACAGATTCAACTTTTTATATTACAAGGTGCAGTGTTGCTGGTAGTCTTAGAGTTTCTAAAGAATTTCCTTTTAAGCCTAACACTTGCCTTGAATAACTGACTCTTGAAACAATGAATGCTAAAGGATACGTGCTAAACCTTTTTTCCTTGATAGCACTTGAGTTCTAGCATTGCAAGAGTGTATGTGTATCATGCATGCATACATAGCTAGAACTCCAAGTGCTCTATATACGTGTGCGTACGTTACAGCTAGTGCATGAAAAAAAGAAACCGGAGTTCTGCAAAGAGTGGGGAGCATAAATGGTGAAAAGCGACACATCATTGTAATTCATGTATATGTGCGCTATTGGTAGTTTTCTTTCCTTTGTTTATTTTATATATTTATATGTAAGATGTGTTGCTTTTCACCATTTATGCTCCCCACTGTTTGCAGAACTGTAGTTTCTTTTTTTCATGCGTTAGCTGTAATTTTTGGATATAGAAATTATTTGTGAATTTTTGTATTTGGAAAAAGTCAACAAAAGCTGATTACAACTGGTATATAGTAAAAGCCATGTTATCCAGCACCTTAGAAACTGGCATGCTCCATTAACTGGCATGCCAGTTGACGCGGGAAAAGCAAAACCGGAAGTGCCCACTGTGGCACTTCCGGTTTTGCCGAGCCCCCATGGCCTGGGGCAGAGCAGCCTGCGCAGGCCTCCCCTCCCTGTCCCTCAGCACACTGACATGGCGGGAGGGGCGGTGGCGCACCAGATGCAGCAGGAGGGGCAGTGTCCTGAACAGGCAAAGACGTCTGTTCGGGCCTCTCGGGTAACCGGCATATTTGGTTATCTGGCACCCTGCATTTCCCATGAGTGCCAGATAACAGAACTTTTGCTGTAGTTAGTAAAATAATGAATTGGAACTCTTTTCAATATAGAACTTTAATTTTTTTAATCAAAGCTTAAATTTGGGGTTTTAAAATTGACACGGTCTCTTTCAAAACTATTGTGAAGATAATAGTAATACCCATTGTTAATTTAGTAATTATTAGCCTTGCATTATGGGTTAAAATGAGAGGTGCAGCGATATATTTGTCCTATATTGGATCAGCACTGATATAAAGAAAACTGACTGCATCGGAAACTGGCTTTTTTTTTGCCTGATGTGGCCAATAATGTGACTGATTAAATGCCTCATGCATGCATGCAGCTGTAGGTGGCAAGGAGCACAGCCTGGTAGCTTGGAGAGCTGCATCCAGCTGTTAAATCTGCTGTGGTGGAAGGGGAGGGAAGGGGCACGAGGAGGGGTAGGTCAAGGACCCTGCGGTGAGGGAGGGAGTGGGCCTGGGACCTGCCCCGAGTGCAGCCCTGGCCCAGCCCCCTGCCAGGAAGAGCCTGGCACAGCCCTAGCCCTTAGCGGCAGCCTGCCCTGCCCTGCACAGATATGGGGCACCTCCCATATCCTCCTGGGGTGTGCACAGCAGTGGGAGCTCCCCCTCTTAACCGCCTTCCCCCCCTGCCCCCCGGATGAGCTGCGGCTCTCTCCTGTGCCCTGCCCCGCACTGGCTGAACAGTGCCTGTCCCAGCCCCACTCCCTCCCTCATCGCGAGGACCTCATTTTGTGCCCCTCCATGCCCCTTCCCCCTCTCCTTCCACCACAGCGGTCTTACCAGCTGGACAGTGCTCTTCAAGCTGCTGGGCTGCGTATCAGAAATTGGACTGGTATCGGCCAATATGCCTCCTTAAAATTTAGCTATCAGTATCAGGCCCCCAAATCTCTATCATTGCACCCCTACTTAAAATCCTTTATGACAAATTAAATAATTGCTTAATTTAAATATATACAAAGTACTATCTATGTTTGTTATGTGTATGTATATGAATGTTAGAATTTAATGTTCTAATATAGCTAATGTTATGGCTACTTTTGATGTTATAAGTTTGAGTTCATGCTTTTGCTAAATAATATTTTCTCTTCTCTTTCAGTCCTAATGCAATACTTAGATTAAGATTTAATCATTTTGCCACAGAATGTAGTTGGGACCATATGTATGTTTATGATGGTGATTCAATATATGCACCTTTAATAGCAGTATTTAGGTAAGTATTTTTAATTAATAGTTCTTTATTGTTACTAGTAAGACAGGATTTTTTAATTTGAGGAAAATAAATAGCTCTAGTGGTTTGATTGTGCTACTGGTAGTTTTCTTTCCTTTGTTTATAATAAAAGATAGACATATTGCTGGTACTAATGCAACATAATCATTTTGCGTTTGGCTCAAGGGTAATAGTATTAAGTCCTTTATTGGGCTCGTCCTAAATACTGACTTTTTAGTGGAGCAGCAAAGCTGATAGCAGTGCTAGCTATACTAATGCAAGAGTCTTTCTATAGAACAGAGACATTGCACTACTTAAGAATAGTCATTAAGCTATTTACAGGTTGGCACCTTGAAGTTACTTACTGAGGGCCTCTCCTTTTGAAGTTAACCAGAGTTACCAACTGCATAAGATCTTCTTTTTGTCCATTAGAATGGAAAACATGATGTCAAATGATTAAGCATCATTAGGTAATACTAATAGTTTTCTCCTTATTGAAGGTGAAAAGAATCGAAGGTGAAAGACTTGATAATTGTAGGGATCACAGATGATCTTGATTGCTCTAATTTTATCTCAGGTCACAGGAATTATTATGCAACTGGATCAGGTCTTAGCTAGTTACTTGTTTCATGTTTATAGACTGCTGATAATTGTAGTGTGCAGTCTTCTCTAGGGCTAGGGCCAGAAGTTGCACATAAACTGGTACAAGTGATAAGAAACCAGTTTAAATCTGTAGCACAACAGAAGTTCAGTGCACATAAACCACTTTCAAAATGGCTGAAACTCGTTTAAGATAAACCTGGATGGATATAGTATCAGGCTTAACTGATTTAGGTGAAATTGGTTTATTGAACTTCTGTCCCAGATCCCATCCAGATTCTAGTTAACTCACAGTCCCTCAGCATCCCAGGGCACTTTGCACCTCCCCTGCAAGCTTTCCCTGGCAGGGTGAGAGGATCTGCAAAGCAGAGAGGCGTACTCTAGAAACACCCCCGGCTTCTCTTCTGGGCTACTGCAGGCCCAGGAGAGAAGAAATGCAGGCTGCATTTCTGGAATCGGAAGTGAACGTCCGTTCGCTTGCTTATCAGTTCGGGCTGTGAAGTTTAGAGTAAGCTGTGAAGGTTGAATCAATTCAGTTTCAGGCTTTTTGACTGTCTGCACTTAGCCTAGGTAACTTGCAAGGCAAAGCAAAAGATCATGGGCTGAAAAGTTTCTGACGTACATCAATGTTTCAGTACTATTGAAAGCTTTTTCTCTAGTATTCTCTAGAAATGTGTTGAAAATAATTAAAAGAGAATCCTCATATAACAAAGAAAGTCCATAGGAGTTTAGATACCTAGAACAATGATCTGGCATTTAAGCCAGATTGTACTTATTGAGAAAAGAAATATATTAATCATGCTGTTGTAATGTACACAAATATATTTGCTCTGCTTATGGATCTGATCCTGCAACTGCTAGGCGTTCTTTGCAGTCTTGCAGTCATAATTCCTTAGATCACTGGAGAAAGGAGATCAATAAATCCTGTAATGTTGTTCAGGTGCAGCATAGAAATGTGACTTCTGGCTGAACTCTCTACAAGTTCACCAAGTCTGTAGGGGCTGTGACCACATTACAACTTTCTGACATAGGTTACATCTCTCTAAAATAAAATAGTATAATAAGAGAGTACTAAGATTGAAATGAAGTTTATTGAAATATTGTATTTAGCGTATTTAATGCATCTGAAATGAACAGGAATATGGTCCTGCGTGACACTGTTCTGATTTGTTTTGCCCACAGTTGAATTAAATGTCTGACTTTTTTTTCGAAGCTGGTATCAAGTAAATACTTCTCAGTACAAAGGGAGTTTGTTTGGTTTTTTAGTAGAGTGCACATGCAGAAACAAAACCTCAATCCTACTTACTCCAAGACACCCAGGGGTAAATGTCAAAGAAACAAAGATCATACATTCATTTAGTCAGAAATGTAAAAATAAGCATCTTATCATATAAGTAAATAAATATAGCAATACCATCAGCAATATGAAAACAAATTTTCTTACTTGACATCTGTGCCCTACTTATGTTTAAAAAAGAAAGAAAAGTAAAATGTTTGTATGTAAATCACTCTTTTAGCCTTGTGACATTGTGTTGCTTCATACTGTAGCTGTCAAGTAATGAGCAAATACGATAAACAAGTAATAGTGTGGCCTGAGTTATTTGGTTTTCAACTTTCAAGAGAAGTTAACTAAAATAGATTTCCACAGCTTTAAAGTTTACACTAAGGGAGAGATGGAAAACAGGACTTTAAGGTAACTTTTGTTAAATTTCTCATTTAAAAAAAATGTGGGTACATGTTCAAATGATCTTTATTGGCTAGTTCCTATCTTTCTATAAACTCTAAGTGAAACTTTACAAAAAGAATTACAATTTCACTTATGATTGTATTTTTTGTTCTTCATGACTGGCCACAGAATTTATTTGGTGGTTTAGAGCTGTTTTCATGCACTGGTTGTCACATTAGATTTACAGGGCAGATACTAAAATATGTCTTATCCTGTGGTTAGACCCGGGGGCTTGAAATCCCAATCCCATGAATTCACGGTAGTTCAGCATTAACTTCTAAGGAGATAGGTTATATTCCCAAGGTTATCTAAGATTAACAGTTTAAGATCACAGGCTGTTTGGAACAGGAGCATTCTTTAACCTCTTACCAAACACTTTTAGGCTGCTGTCTAGCCCCTTCTATTATCTTGGCTCCCTGGTACCTTTTTTATAGTTCCCCCGATAATTACCCATTGACGGGTAGTTTTCCTTCTATACACATTGTTGGTTGCCTTTCATAAGCACGACTTCTAGTTTACCTTGAAAGGGTAGGAGAGATGGGTATGCTATAGACAGGCGAGGTGAGAGAGGGTGAATAAAGATTTTACAGGTATTTTTCTGTATTTTTCTGTTTGTTCATTCTTTTTAATCACTTCCCTCAGTATATTTTCTAGTTCTGGTTCAAAGGTCTATTATTTATAGTCTTTAATATTAAGCAGTTCCTAGAGTTTTTCTAATTTGTGGGTATGTTTTATTATTATTTTTATTTTATGTTATACATTATATATTTAAAATTTCCTTTGGGGTTTTCCTAAAGTTTTAATTTATTTTACATTTGCCATGTGGTTACCCACATGATTTATGTGTAGGATGCTTTTTCTCTACTTCAGTTCAGTTATGTATTGATTTGCCTGTCTCTAATGTCTGTTTAATGGAAAAAATCCTTTTGAATGTTTTTTAAAGCATAGTTTCTTTTTCTCGAGAAACTTTAATTTTTCCATGAAGTTTAGTTTAAAATCATTTTCTCTAGGTATAGCTAATTATTTTAGAAGAAATGGGGAAAATTTCCAAAGCGACAAATGTCATTTAAGTATTCTGCTCCCACTGAGAGTAAATGAGTTGACTGCTCGATTGTTTGAAGCTCAGGGGTAGATTTTCCATCTGTGTGCATTAATACTTGGCTCGTAGCAGTCTATTGACAGCTCATGCACATGTATAATCAATTTCTGGGTAACTTTTTAGTGTTACTTAAAATCTGAGAAATCCCATCCCTCAAGATACAGAAATGTTGGCAGGCTTGAACCTTGCTTCATTCAGTGTTATTCTAAGAAACTTTTCATAAGATTTTCAAAGTATTTTGGGTATGTTATTATTTGAATGCCTGACTTCTTTATACAATCTGTTTTCCAGTGGTCTAATTGTCCCAGAAGTACGTGGAAATGAAACTGTTCCTGAAGTAGTTACCATATCTGGATATGCATTACTACATTTTTTTAGCGATGCTGCTTATAACCTAACTGGTTTTAACATTTTTTACTCGTAAGTATTTTTTAAAATTAATTACATTATTAAGTATAATTGGGCTGTAATTTCCTTTGGGAGCTCATAGCTGCAGAATATATTTTTCTTTTTGTTGGGTAATAGTATCACTGATGTCAACACAGAGATAGTTAGCTGTGTTCATCTGAAGTTGTGCAAAAGGCAGGGCAGAGATGCACCTGACAGACTCAGGTCAGAGATGCAAAAGCTTTTGTGAGCCAAAGTGATAAAGAAAGTTTTGGCTCATGAAAGCTTTTGCATCTCTGATTTAGTCTGTCAGGTGCATCTCTGCCCTGTCTTCTGCCTGATGTCAATAAAGTATGCATCCTAATAGGCTTTCAAACTAGGAAGTCAAAAAAGGAGTAAGAGCTAGAGAGAGATTTTTAGAAATGTGGAACAAGCTGAAACACATTTCTGTGTGTAATCTCCTATACCCTTGTTAGTGGGGACACTTTAAGGGGAGATTCTCACCTTTGTCCACATTGAATAGTACTTGATCATATGTATGGTCTTACTCAAACCAATGAGACAGATAATGTGAGTTTAGGACTCACAATTTGGCACTTACATTCTTTTGGAAAAATTTAAATAGAGTGAGATTTTGTCACTTTAGATTAGACTATTTTATACTCATTGCTGTAACTTTTTTAATGTTTTGCTCTTTTTCAGTATCTTTTTTGAAGTATGAATGCTAAACTCTACACAGTATTTCAGTAAAGGTTTCAACAATGACACTTGCATTTGTAGTAGCACTTTCAAACTCTCTTCGTGTTTCCTTGTTCGTATATCCATGAATTGCAATGCTTTTAGCTATGCTATTTCATAGGGACCTCAAAAGAACTTAGGAAATAGAACAAACTTGAGGTCTGTCTAGAAAAGTATCCAGTATATAGCTAGCTTCAGAGGAAGTATAAGAACCTTGTAGCTAGTAGGTATGGGATAATTGGTCTCCCATGTCAGGTCTCATCCAGTTCTGTAGAAGCTGGCTAAGACTGTGAAGTACTATCCTTTTCAGATTTTTACATTAAGTAATTCTGATAACTTTGAATATCCTTGCAAATGTCCAGTTCGTTCTTGACTCTTGCTACGTTCTCAGCCCTCATTCAGCTCATGTTCATTTGGTTATCCGCTGTATTTTTTGAAGTTGTGGCTTTGGTATTATAGGTCTTTAGTATTAGTTGTATTAAAATAAATGTTTGAGGTAAGCCCTATTTACCACACCATCCAGCTGAATTTGGCTAACTGATCTGATCCAGAATTATTTAGTGCTCTGCTAACAACCAGTGTTGATTTTCCATTTTCTATAATAGAAATTCCTGTTCTAATAAACACACACCAACTGATGAAACTTCCTTAGCCTGACGAAGGGTTTTTGAACCCAAAAGCTTGCTTGCTTAATAACTTTTCTCCAACTTTTTGGGTTGGTCTAATAAAAGATATCAAATTCACCCAAGGAACCTTGTCTGCCTGTTCTAATAAAGGCGTTCAAGAATTCTTCCATTCGTTAGTGCCCCAGAAAAATAAAATAAATTATCTTTAGTGACAAATTTTGAGTTAGATTAAAAAGAAAAACAACATTGGAGAATTTCTACTGGTCCTAGGACTCATTTTATTTAGTTGCCTTATAGGACAGCTGTCTAGAAGAATGAAAATCGCAATGTCCATTCTCTTGAATAACTCTATTAGTTTCTGCAGTGTCACAGGAATTAATTTCTTATTTGAGGTTACTAATATTCAAATTGTAATTAAAAGGCACCTCTTTCAACTAAAATACACACACACTCTATTGGTGATAGCATCAGATGGAATATTGTTTCAGAGAAAAGTATGAAACCATCTGGTATTTCAGCCCTATTCAAAAAAAAAAAACAAACGCCGTTCCAGTTTGAGTACAAACTTCGTTTTCTTTTGCTTCTTTCATATCAGGATTTTCTTTTCTTTTAAAAATACCATTTGAAAGGTTTTATTGTTGATTTGATCATTATTTTGATTTGTAGTCAGGTTATTATTGTAGTCAGGGCTTGGTTTGGGTTTAGGTGGCTTACCTAGGTTTAGCTGCATGAAGTAGGACTGGCACAAGCAGCTGTTCTCCACTGCTGGGATTGGCACAGGCAGCTTGAAGTAAGTAACTTCAGGGCTGGTGGGTCTGCGGGGAGGAAGATTGGGGGTAGGAACAGCACAGCCCTGGGGTTGGAGGGAGTGGCTGGTCTTGCGAATGCGTACAGATGTTTACTAGGCTGGGTTAACTTGGGTTGATCTGAAGTTAGTTCACCTCCCGAGGATTTTCTCTAAGCAGGCATGAATTAATTTGCCTATCACATTTGGCCTCATTGTTACCTCTAACAGTTGGAGATTAGCTTAGGCCCTGCTACAGTAGGTTTAATGCCCTTCTAAAACATTATAATATCACTGGATATTCTTGTTATGCATAAGTGTCCAATCTTGGTTAGTTCTTGGTCTTGGCTACTTCCTTTGACTATAAGCTCCCCATATATTGTTTGAAAAAGTATTTTCATTTATTGATTTGAATGTGCTGATTTTTAATGTGTTGAAGTTATGTTGTTGCTGTGATGGTCCAGGAAATATGTAAGGGCAAAGAATTCTTGTGGTTGATATCTTTTATTGCACGGCCTGCATGGTTGGGACAGATGTAGACACACTTTTGGGTATCACAGTACCATCCCTCAGGTCTTCCTTAGGTCTGCGGGATGGGAGTGGAGCAATGGGGAAAGGCTCCCTGGGTCATTCCTTGTTCCCTGCCTGAGGACTAGGTTATGGGAGGGAACTGAAGCAATGAGGTCCTGCCCCCCAAATGGGAATTCTCCTAGACCACACCCTTTCTCCATGTGCTACGAAGCCCCCATGCTGAGGCACCCTGCACCCCAGCCAGCTGCTCCCTGGCTGGCTGAGGGTGCAGCATGCCTCGAGAGGGGAGCTGAGAACCCTGGGCTGGCTGCTCCCTGGGGTGTGCTTCTGCACAGAGACTCTGCAGTGGAGCCCCCATGCTGAGGCATGCGGAGACAGGGAAGCAGCCAGCTTAGGGCTGCCTTCTCTCCTCAGCACACTGTTCCCCAACCAGCCCAGGAGCGGCTGGCTGGGGCTCAGGGTGCTCCGCAGTGTGTGGAGGCTGCCTGCTCTCTCGTGTCCGTGTGCTGCTCCCCAGCTGGCTGGGGCACAGGAATTACAGACCTGTCAGCCTGACCTCAGGTACTGTTCAACGTTTTCTTTAACAATTTGAATGATGGGGTTCAACATACACTTAGCAAATTTGTGCATGACATCAAATTGCTTGGTCCTGCAGTCACTATGGAGGGCAGGGCTAGGCTGTTGAATGTCTTGTATAGACGAGAAATATGGTCTGCAGTTGATCAAAACAGACTCAACAAGAAAAAGTGCAAAATCCTGCAGTTGGGCTGGAATAAACTCATGCACAAACACAGACTGAGAAATGACTGGCCAGACCGCAGTAGTGCAGAGAAGGACCTGGGGATTACAGTGGACCCTAAACTGAATATGAGCAAGAGTGTGCTCTTGTTGCAAAAGAGCCAACAGCATCTTGGGTTATATTTATGGTAGGGTCACTTTCAAATCATGGGAAATGATTCTTTCATTCTGCTTGACATTTTAAGGCCTCACTTGGAGTACTGTGTCCAGTTTTGTCTTCATACTTGAAGAAGGATGTGGACAGTTTGGAAAGAATCCAGCACCGGGCAATAAAAATGATCAGTGGCCTGGAGAGCAAGACTTATTAGGAAAGGCTGAAGGAACTAGAGCAGTGTTCCCAAACTCTTGACAGATTGCACACCACCAATTTAAAATGATACAGCCTTAAGTACCACCAGCAAATTCTTGTCATATAAAGTAATTATAATAAATCTGTTAACATGTACCACTGACAGGTTGTCTGCAGACCACTGGTGATATGTGTACCACAGATTGAGAACTGCTGAACTAGTTATGCAGCCTGGAGAAGACATGATTGATGAGGGTTTTGATGAATAGTCTTCAAATACCTGAAGGGCAATTTATAGACAAGATGGAGCTGGGCTTTTTCTGTGGCCATAGGGGACAAGACTAGGAGGAGTGGCCTCAAGCTGCAACAGGAAATTTAAACTGGAAATTAGGAGGCACTTCCTGATTTTAAGGTGGTGGTCAAGCATTGGAACAAGTTACTTAGAGAAATTGTGGAATCTCCATCCCTGGAAATGTTCAAAAGCAAGTTGGACAGATAGTTGTCTGGGATGGTTTACTTGGGAAGGTCCTGCCTTGATCACAGGGCTGGACTAGATGACTTTGTGAGGTCCCCTTCAGTCCTACTTTTCTATGATATTAAGATCCTAGCTGGCAAGCATGTGGGAATCCCCTTCTAATTACCTGGTGGTCACGTGCGCCAAGCTGGAAGAATGTAACAGAATGTAATCTTGAAAGATTTTCTTCTTCTTTTTTTTGGCACATTTGTTTGAGTTCTGTCACGCAAAATAATGCACTCCATCCTTTCAGGTGATAGAAAAACATACAGCAATTATTGCTTCAATTGATATATTTTCCTCAGTTGTTCTGAAAGCTGTCAATGAACCCTTCTACTCGTTTTGGGAGCTAATTGCAATATGATGTAGCATTCTTAGCAACTGTTTCCCCTGTGTGTGTGTGTGTGTGTGTTTTTTTTTTTTTTGGTTTTGTTTTGTTTTTTTTAAATAATTCAAGAAAATTAGCGCATATAATTGTAATGCTATACTGAAAGAATCATAACTGAAAGATTTACCAGCTCTTACCTCTGTTTTA
Organism: Alligator sinensis; assembly: GCF_000455745.1. Classification (NCBI taxonomy): domain Eukaryota; kingdom Metazoa; phylum Chordata; order Crocodylia; family Alligatoridae; genus Alligator; species Alligator sinensis. The sequence continues at coordinate 568,868 of NW_005842827.1, read as the reverse complement.
TGGTTAGAATAGAAATAATTAACATTAGTATATTTTTTCCTCCTGTTTCTGACATGGGGAAGAATTTTCAAAGATTGGTTTTGTGCTCAGCAACTATTTTTTCTGTTTTTCAGAGAGATCTTCTATGGCTGCTGCGTAGGGATGGAATTAGTCTGTTTTCCCCTGTTGCTCATTCTGTAAGCTGTGTTTGAGGAGTCAGGAGAGAATTGTCTTCCCACTGCCCACCTTCACATATAACGTGCCTTTGCCCTTTGTTGTGTTTCTGTGTTCAGACACACAAAATTATTTATAGAAACTAACGGCTCTATTTTAGCTGGCATTGCCTTATTAAATCTTTGACACCAGGGGTGGAGATAGCTTGCTTCATACTATATGCTTGCCTATGCCTTGTAAAGAGAATTTTTCTCCAGCGGGAGAACAGAAAAATAGTGTTGCTGACACTGAGTGAAAGGATATCATGAAGTCAAGTTGATATTTTGCTACAAAGTTGGTCTTGGAAATATACACTGGACAGAAATTGCTGTTTTCATAGTCTATATAGCAGCAAGACACTGAGCTCCTGCTCCTGCAATCCTTCTTCCTTTTCTGCACCGTCCATGCTATCATTCTCAAATTGTTTTCCTAAGATTTACATCACTTTTTTAAAACTCCTGATTTTGGGGAAGGCAGGCAGGGTATGGAGAGTTACGTTATTATGCTTTCAATTTTATGACTCGGGCCAGAGGTGTTCAGTGTTAAATGTTTTATAATGGCGGCTTTCCATTATGTTTTTACATTGTATTTTACTCTACAGATCACTATTCATCCAATAACATGCCAGTAGTGGGATGATGAGAAAATTAAAAAGAATAAAATTAAAAACCTTTCAAAAAATCCTGGCCTGTAAGATATGATAGCAGTACTGCATACTGTTAACAGAATAAATCCAGGGCAGATCCAGCAAATTATAGAAGGCATTTCAGCAAATTACAGAGACAGAAGGTCCTACACAACAAGGTTGAATTCACTAGGTGGATACTTAGAGCAGCATCTGTTTCTGTTCCTGATTCCTGAATTGTAGGTAGAGACATAAATTTAGTTTATTCAGAACTGTTTAATCTATATCGAAAAAGAATTAACTTTAGATTTGCTGGAAATATGTAGATTTTAAAAAGTACTGTGTACAGCAAATACAGTTTTATTATAATGTTTTATATATAAATATACACAGGCTTTCTTCATCTCTGTACTTTTTCTTTTCTCCTTTATTTTTATACATTTTTCTTTTTTACAGGATCAATTCCTGTCCTAATAATTGCTCAGGGCACGGGAAATGTACAACGAGTGTCTCCATTCCAAGCCGGGTATATTGTGAATGTGACAAGTATTGGAAAGGTGAAGCCTGTGATATTCCCTATTGTAAAGCTAACTGTGGCAGCCCAGATCATGGCTACTGTGATCTGACAGGCGAGAAGCTGTGTGTATGCAACGATAGCTGGCAAGGTAAGTGTTTGTTTTTAAAAAAAGAAGTCAGTATACTAGAAGAGTCTTAATTTATCTCTTCGTACCTACTCTCCAAATTTACATATTTATAAAGTTAATGCTTAATTTAAAAAATGTTTCTAAATGATGTTAGGTATTTTATGTGGAGCAACAATCTCCTCTTGGTATTTTTATGTAGGTTCAGTTACTGATAATAGTCCTGCAAGAATTCTGAGCAGATTGAATACTGTTCAAGACCAGTTTCTCAGCTCCCTCCAGAGCCTGAAGTTCTCTTTCTGTTAATATTTTTAATGCTTTTGAAACCTCTGCTATTTCCTTTCTTAATTTCAGTTTATTGCTTTTTGACACACTTGTTATCCCACAGAGTAAACATTTACTACTTGGTTTTATGTTATTACCTCTCCAGGATTTTTGCTGTAGTTAACTATTATGTTAAGTAGTTATTTTCTTTGCTTCCTTTTCTCCAGTCATTACAAATCACTTTCTCTTACGTCTCTTCTTTTTCATTATTTTTTTCTTTCTTTTTCTAGATTCTTGCTGATTTACAGAAGTTTTTTGGATGAAGTATCCAAAAATAGTCCTTGGGTAGAGTTTTCAACAATGTCTAAATAATTGGGTGATTTTGTACTCTTGAGGACCTAGGCCATAGTATCTATCTGCTAACAAATTACTTCTTAAAAATTTTAATTCTGTTATTTAAGTTCCAAACAGAATTTAACTGCTAATCTAAACTTCTCTTACCAGTTTAGCTAGATTAGCTTCTTGCTTGTTTAAATTGCCATTCTCCTCTCAAACAAACTATTTAGATTTGCTTCATATGACTTAACAAGTTCATCACGCTGGGCATCACAGGTCATTATTGCTTGTTACTTAAGTGACAGAAAGAAAGTACTAATTGTCATCCCTGGCTTTATTTAGCTGTTAGAGATAATATACCTAGGAGAGTGTTTGAAGGATTAAATTCCTTTGGTTCGTTGATCAATAGAACTATAGTAAAAGTTAGCACCCCCGTAAATCTCTTGAAGAAATTACAATGGCAAAGGGACCGTTGAGGTCTCACTTCAAGAACATGAAGTATCTTGTGTGGAAGTTTTTTTAGCAATGGCGACATCTTGTGGGTATTGTGGAAGAAGCATCCCGCAGATGAAACCTCCACCTGTAATAGTAAAGAAAAGGGCTCTGAGGAAAGGGGACAAGGTACTTCATTGAAACCACAGTAACTGGCTTAAAAACTTTAAGTCTCATAAGTCTGATTAGGTAAAGGATAGATTTTGTAGAGGATAAAAGTCTATATGCTTTCCTGAACAAGGGCCTGAGTTATAAACATTTGCAAAATCAGCTGCCATCAGAGTGCTGTGGCAAAGGTGACAGTGCCACCTGTAGAAGATATGCCAGTTATATGCTAGTGCAATTTAGAACAGACTTGTCTAATTATAATATGTTTTGTTGGCATCACTAAGAATTGAGGGGGCAGAAAGGTAGCCGAAAACCACCTGTTCCCTTTCTCTCGTCTACAAGACAAAAGGAAGGACTGAGCATTTGTCTAGGACAGTAATTCTCAACCAAGGTGCCATGGGATCTTGAGGTGCCTTGGGCTCCTTTCATGGCTGGCATGGGGTGCCCCACAATGTTAGCACCATTAGCTGTACAGACATGAGTCACAAGATAAACCCAAAGGCCAGGTACAGACATTACCCTTTTTTGGTATAAGTAATCGAAAACTAGTCTATACCCATAACATAAAACCAGTCTATACCCATAACCGAACAGAAGTTCAGCATGTGCAGACTGGTTTAAAAATGGCACAATCTGGTCTAAGATTTGCAGATTTCCCGCCACCCCCTCCCAGGTGAATATGTATTCTATTGTTACTGATGTAAACCACATCTCTTACAGAAAACTATATAACTTAGATCAATTCTACCTTGGGCTTTTTGAATATCTGAACCTAGCCAAAGATTTCAGCTAGAAATCCATAATTGTGGTCCTTTGAGTTCTTTTCAACAGAAAAAACGGTCTAGTTTTCTATAGTAAAATAAAAAAGTGTAAAAACAAAACAAAAAAACAAACAAACAAAAAAAACAAAACCAACCAAAAACTAAGCTGGAATTTTCCGAGTAGTGCCTTGAGTCTAAAAAGGTTGAGAACCACTGGTCTAGCACAATGGGGTGTTATTGCATGAACTGACTTGAAGGTGTTTAGATCCCCAGTAATATAATTTGATGGGCGATATGATAGTTTAGGGCATTTGTCTATATATATTTATAGACAAATGTGTATATTTTTATATCTACAATATAAAACATGTTTGATACCACAGCTTGCATCTCAGATTGCAAATTCCACTTGAAGGTGTTTGACTTCTCTGCACTCTTTTGCGATTTATGGAGAGAGAAACCAAGGGAATACTGAGAAATTCTTGAACCTGGCCCTTAACTAAAAATGAGGATTGTTAAACTTTGATAATTTTTTCCTTCACTTGGGGTACCATTGGATAATGAGATGGCTATCACCCTGAGAAAAATGGCGTTGGAAGTCTGAACTCTGGGATGGAGGGAGGAGAACTTAGTAATGGATCACTTGATCAGTGAATGTGATCATCTCCCAAAATGAACAGAAGGTTGAGAGAGGGTCATTCTTGCTGAGACAGGAAGCCTCGTGTTCCCACAGAATGAGGCAGGAGAGAAGAACAAAAGAGTATGCTTTTGCAGAAGTGGGGTGTTTTTTAAAATATGAAACCCATTGGAGAGAAAGAGGAAAACTGGCTGCAGAGGAAAGAGGAGAAATTTTGGGTGCTGATAAATGTACTGCTCTCTGGTCTAACTCGGCGCTTCACAGAAGCATCATGAGTTAGGCTGACTCTCGCGACCCATCAGACGTTTCTTGCTGGATCAGGAGGGTGGGTGATAGCGCTCCACTTTGTAGCTGAGGTTTAGTTCTAGGAGCCATTAAAAAAAATCTGGTTCAGCTTTTCACTTGTCCCTGAAGAGGTGAAGTAGAAATCCAAAGTAGCTACGAAGTTGAACCTTTATGAAACTGTGCTTAGACTCCTGGTTCTGGGGGCGTAGGACAGTTCTAGGGGAATAAGGAGGTCCCATATCAGGGAAGGGTAAAAGAAGGAGAGCCCCATACTCGGGTAGTATGCGTGAGAGGCAGTGTTCCCTCTAAGCTGTGTGGCTGCACAGGTGCGCCTGGCAGTGCGGCGTGAATGCACCTGTGCATGCCGCACAGCTTAGAGGGAACGCTGCTGAGAGGCCAAAAAAGGCCCCGTAGCTGAAGTCTACTTCAAGAAAGATGAGATTTAAGAACATATTGATGCAATTTATTGGTCCCCAAACACAGCACTCTTGTAAAAGTTGAGCTGGAGGAACTCTGCTGTGTGACAGATACACTTGCATTCTTATGAATGAGCTATTTTGGACAAAAAAAGCGTATTGTATTTAATACATTTACTTTTGGAAACCCTGAGACAAGTTGAAAAAAAATAAAGAAGCTCCACAGTGGTAAACATTCTAGTGACTTTTTGAGCTATATTTAATTGAATAATAACATTGTTATCTTTCAGCACAATATTTAGAATTGTCTAAGAGACAGAACTATTTATCGTGTACTGTTACTGTTAGAAAATACTAATACGTTAACAATGAAATATATCGATGTTGTCCTTTGCTTTCAGTACTAGAAACCAATTTTTATAAAACGTTTTCTCAGTACAATACTAATTATTATGGTAATCGCATGTTCAATTATGTATGTGTAGCAAAACCGTAGTAGTAAGAGAGAACTTGTTGCCACAGGTTTCTCATTCTTTCTGTAGAAAACAAGGAGTGTTTAAAATATTTAACGTTTGATTCATCCCTCTAATGTAAAAATAGTGTCTGAATAACATTTTTAAATGGCATTCTGTTTTTCAAATTTGCCTATCATGACTGGTTGGTAATTTTAGCAGTTTATTTGCTGAAAAAAACCAACAGTCTACAGGTTTCACAGGGAAGATAAGGCTAAAAAGTTTGTGCGTGTTTGTTTTGCTTTATCCATTCTTCTTAGATATGGGGGTAGATTCTGAGATTCTTGCTCCCCTTGAGCAGTATTTTACTCATTGAGTACGTTCACTGAAATGGTGGTCAAAGTTTGTGAAGTCTATTTAAAGAGTAGGTTGTTACTTATATGGTAAGAATTAGGCTTGTGTGAAGCAGAAAGTATTCGCTTTGGATTTGGCAATTTGGAGGGACAGTGATTCAAGTCAGTGATTCGAATCATTGTCCCGATTCGATTCAGCCGAATCCGAAGAAATTCAGTGCCAAATCTTATTTGGCCATAGACTTATTCGGCTGGAGCAGCTGGGGGAGCAACCAGATGAGCCCCGGCTTGAGCCAGCAGCCCTAGGAGAAACTGCGGCTCATCTGGCTGCTCCCCCAGCTGCACCCCCTGCTGGGGTGAGGCAGGTAGAGCTGGCAGCCCTGGGAAAAGCTGTGGGAGCTGGGGGGATTGAATCAGGAGCTGGGAGGAATGATTGGGAGCTGGGGTAATGAACAGGGGCTTCCCCCCAGATCCTGGTTCAATCTCCCAGCTCCCCGGTCATTGCCCCCACCCCCCATGGCTTCTCCCAGGGCTGCTGGCTCAAGCTGCAGCTTGTCCAGCTGCTCCCTCGGCTGCCCTCCCCTGCCGGGGCGATGCAGGCAGTGCTGGCAGCCTTCAGAGGAGCCAAGGGAGCTGGGGGGAATGCTTGGGAGCTGGGGCCCTATTTGTTCCCTCAGCTCCTGGTTCAATTCCCCAGCTCCCAGTTTGATTCCCAAGTTCAATCCCCCAGCTCCTTGATCATTCCCTGCAGACCCCGTGGCTTCTCCCAGGGCTGCCTCATCCCAGTTGGGGGAGCAGCCCCCACAAGCCACAGCTTCTCCCGGAGCTGCCAGGGCTCATCCAGCTGCTCCCACTGGCACTGCCTAGTGCCTGCCTGTGCAGTCTATGGCTGGATCTCTCTGAATCGATTCAGAGGCTTCCGATTTGATTCAGAGAGATTAACGGGTCTCTCAATTCCATTTTAATTTGGAGAATCAGCTGCCGAATTGGGCCAAATCTCCAAATCAGATTCGGAGATTTGGCCGCCGAATTGGGCCAAATCTCCTCCAGATTGAATTGGCTACCAAAGCTTCGCACAGCCCTAATAAAAATGTTAGTTATATTATCAACTCCTAGTCAACCAATCTCAATTCATTACCATCTGTGCTACTTTAAGAGGTTGTAAGTCAGAAATCTTGTCTGGCTTTTTTATTTTATTACATACTGGTATGTGTGGGAGGAGGGGGCACAAAGTGTGTGTGTGTGTGTGTGTGTGTGTGTGTGTGTGTGTGTCTAAAAACCTTGTATTAAGACGTAGAGCTACTGCACTAACTGAAAAAAATCAGTGCAAATCCTAAACAATCTGGTGTCCCGTAAAAATGATCAAAGTTCATACAACAGGCTTTGCAGTTTTTCAGTATGTATGCTGCACGTACTTTTCACTATGCTACTATTTCAGAATACTTGCATATACAAGGTTTTTGTCCCTTTTATGTCAGGACCCCAGTGACAAGGATAGAAGTGTGTGGGGGGTGAGTGTATGCATGTTAATGTAGATATAACACATGCACACATGACCCCAGCAAGGTGGGCGTCAAGATACTTTCTGAAGATCAGAGGGGGGTGTGTGTGTGTGTGTTGGTGGAGATTCCCTCTGGAGGCAGGCAGTTCATTGATCATGAATTTCAAGAGAGAGAGCAAGTTTCAGATGGTCCAGCTTCCCTCTGAGTTTTCATTATGGCTACTGCCCGTCCTCCTGGGCAGTCCTTAGCTTATATAGACTTTATGACCTCATTTACCTGGTCCAATGGAGGCCAGCAACTGTTAGCTGCCATCCAACCAATTTGAAATGCAATACTGGCTGCCAGGTAGACGGGCACTGCTTAGAACAATAGGGAGCCTAAGCCCCCAACCCAGGTACGTGATGCCAGTCACGTAGGCAGAGGGAGCAGGTTTCTCCCCTCTCTCAGGAATGCATCTAACTTACGGTTACAACTCAGTGTCACATGAAGAGATGGGGCAGAGGAGTGACCATGGTAACCAATTGTCATGTAGCAGAGTTTTGGAGAGAGACAGGGATGGTATTCTGCCCCAACCCCCACGTCCTTTGCTGCAGAGTTGCTGCTTAGCGAGTCAGTCCCCAGTATGTAACGGTACATGGTACAGACTGGGGGCTTGTCCTTACTCTTTTTCTATTTCGTAAGACTTCTTTTTGGTCCAAGTGTGGTCAGTGTACTTCTAGTTTTGCTTATCTCTGTTGCGTAGAATATAGCATGATCTGACGGGGTGGATGTTGAATGGTTCTGTAGGCAATGCTTCTTAGCCAGCTGCCAATCATGATGTAAATGCACCCTTTTGAATCAAATGGCCTGGTGGAAATTTGAAGATGATACAAAGTTGGGTGGCGGTGTTAGCAAAGAGGAGGGTCAGAAATCATAACGTGTCTTTAAAGACAATTATATTATCCATATGGTAAATTATTTATAGTTCTGGTCATCAGTGGTCAGAAAAAATGAATTCAGACTAGAACCAGGTACAGAGGGGAACTGTGAGGTTTAGGAAGGGTGTGACAGGATGACTAAGGCAAGGGGGAGGCAAAAAGGATAAACTTACCCCAGGAAATAGGAGAAACTGCAGCAAGCCGGGACAAGGCAAACACCGTGCTCTGGCTGATCGGAGGAGTCAGCTGGGGCTATGGCAGATCAAAGGCTGCGGAGGCAAACTCAACCACTGGGGTTCGAACCCGGGAGGGAGAAAACGGCACAGCAAAAGAAAAGACCACACCGGCGAGCCAGAGAGGTAACAGCTGGGTCAGATGGGCAGCGAATAGGAGACTGCCACAGCAGACTCAGCTGGAAAGAGGAGGATTTAAGGGATGCTAAGGAAGTGTCCAGGGTCAGAGGAGAACAGAAAGACATTGAAGAGCAGGAGAGGGATATGGAGAACAAACGGGATGAGAAGACCAACCCCAGAGCCTAAGGAAAAACTTCAGCTTCTCAACTTACCTGGTGAGAGTCGGTGAAGAACTTGATCCGACGGGGAGAGCTGACTAACCAGTGAATCCGGTACCGGGGGGTGAAGAGAACCACTCTGGAGACCTGGGGATGGAAGGAGGTACAGACGGAATTGCTCCCTGGGAGGGTGGGCGAAAAAGAGTTGGTCTCAGTCCCAGGAGGGCAACAGGGGACCAAAAGAGAAATAGCTGCCTAGGGACCGGTGCAGGGAAGAACGGGCCAAGCAGCCAATTAGCCAAAGACTCAGGCAAGGGTCCTTCGAGCGAGTGTAGGAATGTCAACCTCAGAGGCATGTAACAATGCCCAGAACATCCGGTGTGGTGAGGGCAGGGGGTGGGGATAGTGGAGCCCTACGAAGAGCTGTCAGCATCTTGAGCTTAGGACCAATATCTGTTACCTCCCAAGAGTGTCTAGACATATCTCCCATAACATCAAAGGCGTGGCAGGAAGTTTTTCCAATGACGAGGCTACCGTTCCAATCGGGAGACTGCGTGGCTCCGAGTGGTGCAACATCAACCTCTTACAAAGGGGAAAAGAAGAACCTAACTTACAGGAGGACTGCATCCAGATAAGTGTGGCTGTGCAGTAAGTGGTGCTGTAGACCGATCTGTGGCGCCACATACCACACATTTGGGCGTTTCCCACTCTGCTACCTTGCAGTGCGGGGTTTTTTTGTTTTGTTTCATTTTGTTTTGTTTTTTGAGCCCTGGAGATCCAAGGGTCAAAAAAACCCATGTAGGAAAAAAAGTGGGGCGGCACATGTGGGAACAGTGTGTGCTGCCCAAAACTGGAGCCTGGCAGGCCAGAGCCATGCTGTGGCTGCTGGTCAGGCTCCAAGCTCCAGAAGTGACATGGTTGCAGCTTTCCTGGCTCCCAGGACCCTAGGTGAGGCTGCTGGGGTCAGCAACTGTGCTGGCCCCAGCTTCTACCCTATTCAGGGTAACCTGCTGTGTCGTGCCAGAGGGTTCATGGCATGGGAATTCCCTGGGGACAACTAGTGACGGCACCAGATGTCCTGCTGCTAGTTGTCTCCTGGGGAACCAAACGTGTGTGCTCATCTGGATGTGGCCAAGGAGACTAAAAGTGACTGTCTTGTTTAGAATACCAAGGCAGAGAGGTGATGTGATTTATCTCTAGAAATGTACCTGGAGGTTTGTACAAGAGAGGGAGAAGAGCAAAGGATCACCACTGGGTAAATGTGTAGGCAAAGTTTTCTCTAAATATCAGAGAAGTGAAGTTGTGGAGGAGTATTTGAATAGGGGTACTCTAGGCCAGAATCATAACTAGTATTTTAGGATGGAGCTTGATAAGTTGATGAGCAGGATTACATAATGATTTTTTCTGTGAATGCAGGGACTGGTTTTGTTGATCTTTGAGAGGTTCTTCCCAGTCCTGTTCCTGAAGGTGCTGTGGGTAAGCAAGGTTATGTAAAGTTAGGTGCTGAATGGACTAATGCCTATGTGGCCTTATTTCAGAAGGTGCCCAGCTCTTAGGGACTGCCTCTTAGAGTTTGCTGCATGTGGATGGTCAGAGTAGAAGTATATCACATAAACTTTTGTTCTGTAAGGCCACATAGAGAGGGGGTGGAAACCCGCCCCCCCATCACCACCAGATATCCAGAAAGCTGCCTCTTCTGAGCTAACAAAGTGCCATCATTGCATCTATTATAATCTGTTTATCAAAATCATGCTTCTTCTTTAACTCATCACTGACTGCTTGAGCTGTCTTCAGCATCTGCAGAAGCGTGTGGCCTTTATTTTTCTGAGAGGCAGATGCATTCATTCTTTTTCCTTATCAACAGCAGCTGCACGGCTTGCAGACTGTTGCCCTCTGAGTTCCTCGTGATTAAACCAACAGTACATTCATACCATCCATCAAAATAATTTCAGGCTTATGGAAAATCCAACCCATAAGTATTTTCTCCCATTGTCAATTGATATAGATTAACATTTTAAGTTAAGTTCCCAAACCAATATTTATACCTTTTGATGTACGGTTTTCAGAAGAACTTTATCATTTTACAAATCCCGGGGAAGCCAGTAGGATTAGCAGATATATTTTGAAAATCAAGCCATTGTTGAAGTTGTTGGATTTACAGCCTTTCCACAAATAATTTTCATCCTTAGTTTTTGAAAGCAACATTTACATTACCATAATTCACACAGAATTTGTAGAAAAAAATTGTTCCAAAAGTGTGGATGGATTTGTCAGAGGCAATTGCCTTATTGGAATATTGTTTTTTGTTGTATATTCAGATGTAATGCAAAGTGTTTAAAGAAATCTTCCACAGGAGCGGTTAGGGCATTGAGTAAAAATACAGTAAAATGTAAGTATTAAATGATTAAAGTGTACCCTTTGAAAACTTAGGGTGCTGACACAAGTGACATTTTGTCATGTAATCAGCCACTGAAAGCATTTTACAGCCATGCTCTTATTGAAGATTATGGCTGCAGAGTGCTTTTAAAAGGGCCCGATCCCCCAAGAGTCTGAACCCTCGCTACATTACTGAAATGCTCCAAAGGTCAGCTTCATGCCCTACTGTGCCTTGGCTTTACCTGCCTCACAGGGCGTACCAGTTCTTATCAGAGGTGATTTTGTCAGCTCGAAGAATCATGCACCTGTCTGGTCACATGTTCAGAAATAATTGATCCTCTTTC